>NC_133650.1:164883524-165119942 GCF_009905375.1 Apium graveolens | reverse complement strand
CCTTTCAAACTGGTCCAAATAAATCCATGTGCAATAATTGCAAAACACCAGTTATGGAAGATGTGTCAGTGCCTCTGTGACTTGCTTTCTTTGACTTTCCTTTTTGGCAAGCCTCGCATAGTCCTTCTGTGGAGAATTCCAGCTGAGGCAGACCTTTGACCAATTCTCTTTTGACAAGAGAATTCATTGTTTTGAAATTGAGATGAGAAAGTCTCTTGTGCCATAGCTAACTCTCATCTGACGATGCCTTTGCATAGAAACAATTGACTTCAGGATTGCTTCCAGAGTTCATGTCAGCTACGAACAGATTTCCTTTCCGGATTCCCATCAAGGAGGGTTTTATACTTTTCTTATGCAGAATCTGACACTTCAGCTTGTCGAATAAGACATTGTAGCCATTGTCACAGAACTGACTAATGCTAAGCAGATTGTGTTCAAGTCCTTGCACAACATACACATTTTCAATGATAACATTTCCAGCTAGCAAACAGCCATATCCCTCCGTTAAACCTTTGCTGTTATCTCCAAAGGTAACCACTGGGCCAGCTTTCTCAACCACATTTGATAGCAGGGCTCTATCTCCGATCATATGTCTTGACGATGCGCTGTCAAGAATCCACACTACCGGTTGTACCTGTTTAATGCCCTACAATACAAATGGATTAGACCTTCTTCGGAACCCAAGCTTGGCTGGGTCCGGCATATTTGTAAAATTGGCCTTTATCAGGCAAAACAACATTCTTAATTTTAATATTCTCAACTTTCTCAATGACTGGACATTTGACCTTGTGAACAGCCTTGACAAATTTCTGTTTAGGCTTAGGCACAAATGTCTCATTTCTAGCTTTAGGAGGACTAGCAGTCTTAGACCTATCATGCTTTCTATTATTTACATGCTGACGAAGAGTAGTCTTATCAGTAGAAACATGCTTACCATTAAAATAAGCATACATCAGATTAAAAGCACAAGACATACAATCAGGAACACCACATGCTTTATGAGAGGGATTAACAATAGGCAACTTATGCATGATAGACATGGCATTTGTGTTATCCAACTCATGTATGTCTGAGTTAGTCTCAGTTGCTTTCACAACCTTGACTGGAACTTTTGACACACTTGACTTGGAGACAGCTTTCTCATTAGCATTATCTTCAGCACGGATTTCTTCTTGAATAATAAAGGAGGTCTCATCAAATGGTTCATCAATTGATTCGTTATAGAGGGGTTCATCAACACCCTTAAGCACATGTGGTACTTCCCTGCCTTTAGCACAGACATGAGGAGGGGAGTTTATGCCTAATTTTCCAATAGCAGCATTATAATCATAACCTATTCCAGATGTTTGATTAACATCTTGCTTATTGTAAAACTCTTTGGACTTCGAACAAGAATTAAAGTAAGCTTTAACCTTAGCCTGAAGACCGGTGATATTGTCTTTGAGAATAGTTTCAAGTTATCTATAACAGTCAACTCTATTCTCTAGAAAAGATACTTGTTCTTTTAATTTATCTTGATTAATGTGCACAAGTCTTAATTCATTGACCTCTTTCTCAAGGTCTTTGATTTGTTGATTTAACAATTCATTATCATGACGAGCACAATCTAAGGAACCTCCTAGATGATAAACTAATTCAGCATCAGTAAATTTTACCTCTTTTCTTGACGATGAGGTGTTTGCATCACTAGCCATGAGAGCAAGATTCCCAACTTCTTCATCTTCACTGTCAGTATCATCCCAGCTTCTTCCCTTTGCCAGGTAAGCCCTTTCAGATTTACTCTTCTGATTAGAATCGTAAGAGTTCTTCCTAACTTGTTTTGGCTTCCTGCATTCTGTGGCAAAGTGTCCCAACTCATTATAGTTGAAGCATCGAATGGTGCTTCGATCAACCATCCCTGTTTTATACCCACCACTGCTGGTGTTAGAGGATGAAGATCCACCTTTCTGGAATCTGTTGTAGTTGGACTTGTACTTGAACTTGGGATTCCTTTTGAATCTGACATTTGAGAATCTCTTGACAATCAGGGCCATTGACTCATCCTCCAATTGCTCCAGTTCTTCCAAGGAATAAAAATCATTTCCTGATTGATTTGTAGTAGGAGGATCAAATTCTGCTACTTTCACATTTTCTTCAACCTTGGAAGACTGTACCATTCTTTCTGACTGTTGAGATTGTTTTTGATATTGTGGTTGTTGTTGTTGTTCATCAGCTACTAGAGCAGTAGACGTGCTGACCAATCTTCCTTTCCCGTAAACTTCCTTCTGCTGAATCTGCTCCAACTCATAAGTCTTTAACACACCATAGAGCCTTTCCAAAGAAATCTCACTCAAATCTCTTGCTTCTCTTATGGCAGTGATTCTATGTTCGAGATGAGTTGGCAGTGTTAGAAGGAACTTTTTGTTGACCTCCCTGATGGAATAGCATTTACCATTAATGTTCAGGTTGTTGATCAATGCATTGTACCTCTCAAACACTTCAGTGATTCCTTCTCCTGGATTGGATTTAAAGTATTCATACTCAGAGGTTAGGATTTCTAACTTGTTCTCCCTAACTTCCTCTGTGCCTTCATTAATAACCTCAATAATTTCCCAGATATGTTTGGAATCTTTACAATTCATCACATGTCTATTCATCAAGGGATCAAGGGAATCTACTAAAATTAATTGAAGGCTAGCATCCAGGGAGGCTTCTTTTATTTCAGCAGGAGAGAAATCCTCAGGATCTTTCACATAAGTTCTAGCTTTGGTGATCACCACATCATTTTCTATTACCTCTGGTTCAATAACCATTTGAATTTTTGGACCCTTCTTTAACACTTCCAGATATTTGGGATTAGCAACTTGTAAAAACAATAGCATCTTCTTCTTCCACATGATATAATTTTCTTTATCGAATAGTGGAATTTTAACGGTTCCAACTTTTTGTGTAGTCATTATGAATTTTTGAGTGAATAAAAAATTCAAGGAGTGAAAGAAATACAAAAGTCTAGGATCTTGATTTGTACGTTAATCAGAAGGCTCTGATACCAATTGTTAGGTCCCAATTTGTTTGTAGAAGGGGGGTTGAATGCAAACAATACCGTTTAATTGAATAAAATGCGGAATAAAAAGGTGAAACAAAATTCAAGTTAAACAAAACTTTTATTAAACTTGAAAGGTGTTACAACAACGGTATCTGTTACAAGGGATTAATCTCAAATCAATTATTATAAATCTAGAATAAATTCGACATGAACTTTTTTTTTATTTTTGCAATGAAAAGATCAAATGCTAAATGCTATTTGAGATTAAGTTCTAGGGATTTTGATCCGCTAGATTGTTACACAAGAACAAGATAAATAATTCTAGTGGTTTGGATTTAACTTTACAATCTAGAATTTTGATCTTGAATAGAGCAGATGAAAAATGAAATGATTTTCTTTTGTTTCTGCTGTGTTCTTGACTTGTGTGTTCTGTTTTAATAATTGCATGAATGTCTTTTGCTTTTTGTTGTTTAAGTAAACAAAATAATCCAGTTGAATCAGCAAGACTTTCGGCAAAACAATCAAATGAACTGGCATGACAATCCATTTGAACTGGTAGGACTTTCGGTGAGACTATCCTTTTGAACTCACAAGACAATCCCAATAGCTAGCAAGACAATCAGAATGAACTAGCAAGACTTTCGGTATGACTATCAATTATCATACCGATTGTCATAGTAGTCAAATCAAATTGTCTTACTGAATTATTAATAGATTATAGTCTAATAAAAATTCTGAAAATCCTTAATATTAATTCTGAATTAATTAATCAATTAATTCAATTAATCAATAAATTAATCTTTGTAGATATAATTTATTTTCTTAATTAAATTATATGACTTAATTAATTAATAGAGAATTAATACTAATCTTAAGCAACAACCATTCTTCTGAAAATCTTCTGAAAATCACTGTCAATTATGAATCAATTCCACCACTTCAATGTTGACACTCGATGTACTGTCTGGTTCATGAGTGACTAACTTCCGTGACGTTTCTTCAAGCCTTGACCTTGATACTCTTGACTTTCTTCAGACTAAATCCTTGTAATTAATTGATACCCTGACGAGATCTCTGTCACTTGATTAAATCCACAATCTTGATTTATATCACTGAGGCTTGATCAATTTCTTGAGCTTCTTCCAGGGAATTAAGTCTTCAAGTCTGTAGATGAATAATATTTCTTAACCCTTTGACAGATGTTACTTTGTGAGATCTCTCTTACGATAGATCCACTATTTACTTATTACATTCTTATTTGAGTTGAGTTAAATCCTCGAATAAACAAATAGGCTAAGACATATGCCTTTCAACATCTCAATCGAACTCACTCATTGGTACTACATCTGGTAGTCCAATAATGAACTCTATATGAGCTTTTACGTTAACCTCTCACTTATACATAACTCCTAACACTCTCATCCCTAAGTGCTATAACTTATTGCTCTGATACCATTTCTGTAACGCCCCCAAATCCAGGGTCAGGAATCCGGGTCGTCACAGATCCATCAAATCCTTTGAAACCTGTATTAATCTCAATAATCCAACAAAATCACATTAAAGACCCCAATCCTTCACACACACACAAGTAATAACCTTAGAAACAATACATAACCAATAACATCTGTTATTACCCATCAAATACACTTTCCAGGATCTCACACTATTACTCATAACCTCTACATGAAGTTATGAATATTTCTAACTCGAACAACATCCTATCTGCATACTCTGGTCCACCTGAGCAAAGCTGCAAAGAGTTTGTGGGCAATTTTATGTAATATTATATGTGAATAATATTAAGTTAAATAAAAATATATTCAATGCTTGTACGTTTGTGTGAGTGAAAATTTCTGCATTATAAATTTGCTTTGGGTAGTATATGATTTTTCAAAGCAAGAATTTATTTAATTTCTTTATTTTTGATTTATAAGGAATATTCTAAGCTTTGGAAAAATCTTCTTTTAAAAGGCATTTTGTACACAAATTGTGAAAATGATTTTATAAAGTCTCTAAAAATCCAAGTTATTTTATGGTATAAATTTTATAATTTTTGAACTTGTATTTTATTATATAAAAATAAATCTTTGAAAATTAGTTGCTTAATAATTATCAAATTACATGATTACCCTTGCATGCAAACTCTCTTCTATTCAACCAAGGGGCAAGGAGGGCAATTCCAACCCCACTCACTTTCATTTTACTAGCCACATTACTATTTTGTCCTTGCATGCAAATCTACCTAACTATGATTGGAAGGTTACTATTGTAATTTCTCTCATCCACTCACTTATGGGCAAATAAAAACCAAGTAAACATGACAAGCACACCACTTTCACTCCACCATTTCCACACTTCTCCTCCCTCCTCCCTCTCCTCTCGGCCCTCCCCCTCTCCTCTCGGGTTTTTAGCCGAAAACCTACCCCCTCCCCTTTTCTTCATTCCACATTCAAGTTTCCACCTTCCATACAAGTAAATATTACTTCCTATATCATGATCATTCATATTTCAAAGAGTTTTGAGTAGAAAGTTTAAGTTTAAGGGTTGCATGTAAAGGTTTTAGTGAAACTCAAAATACAATCTTGATTCTTATGGATTTAAGGTTGTTTTCGAGAGGACTACAATAAATGGATAAGTGCCAAGTCTTGAGAAGGAAACTCTTGATGATTTAATGGCCATTTCCATCCATTTCATTCGGCCATGACCATATGGGAGCCGAATGAATGGTCCTTGAAATCATTCTTGTTGTTTTGTTCAATTTTTGCATGTTTATGTGATAATGACTTGAATTTTGTGGTGAAAATTTGATAAAACTCCTTGCATGCTAAGTGATCATCTAGGTATACCTTATGCTAGGCTTGCATGTCAATTTTAAGATGGAATATATGTAGAAAATATGTTGTTTTGGTTTGAAAAACCCGAAGGCATGCATGCATGTGGAATTCTCTTAGTTTGTTGTAAGATTTTGATCATTTGGAAAAGATTTTGTTAGTGAGCCTTAATTTCAGTAGGAATAATGTGATAATATTGATTTATGCTTCTTGTTGCATGGTAATAATTTGTGGTTATCTTTTATAAAAATATATATCTTGTTGTTTCAAAAGCATGAAGATTTGCGATTTGTTAAGAGTAGTCTCTTTTGTTTTGCCATAGTTGCACCTTAGGTAAGGATGATCTCACCAAGGTTATTTTGAGAAAAAGGGAGTTAGTTCAGTAGAATACCAAGTATAGGTCTTGGTTTAAGTATTTAGTTGTTGATAATTGGGTTTGTCAAGTCAAAACCTTGGAAAATGAGAGTTATAGTTTCTGCAGAAAAATCAGTTTAGTACCCTGAGGTTTAGAGTGAGTTTTGACCATGTCATTGATGTGCACTTTGAGGCCCAAGCCACCAGAAGTTAGTATGGGGAGTATATAATAGGTTTTAGGAGTTGGTTGGAGGTTTGCATGTCATTTGGTTAGGTGCACAAGTAGAATAACAAAATCTGTCCAGCAGGGGACAGTTTTGTTGCAACTTAGAAATAGGGAGATTTGGCCATGTCATGGGTAGGCCCTCATTAGGCCCAATTGGGCCTTAGTTAGAGGGTATGTCAGAGAAGTTTTTCCAACCATAGTTCATAGGATATGAGCTAGAACCATGTGTCACAAGTTAATTCAAGTCAGGGCATTTTCTGCCCAGAAAAACAGGGGTACCATGGACTTTTAGCTTAGGCCCAAGAAGGCCCAAGCCAGGCCTTTGAGCCACATCAAGCTTGTGAGATGCCCTTAGGTCAGGAGAGTCTTGTGTAAAAATTTTGAAGAAAAACTTGTAGTTTAAGAGTGTCTAATGCACTCAAGAAACCTTAGTTACCATTCTGAAATTTGCACCAGTGAGCACTTTCACTTATCACATAGTTTTAGGACACTTAGAAGTGAGTATTAGGTCGACCACCATAGTTGTAAGATAGTATAAGGTCAGTAGAACAAAAGGCACAAGTGAGGGTCAATAGGTTTTGGATAATTTAGGAAAGGCACATTGAGTTAGGAAGCCCAAATTCGAAGACTTCGTTTAGTTAGCGACCAAGTAACTTAAGTGGTGAGTCGAGATCATCCAAGCCTAGTGTGGCATTATGGTGTATATGATGTTATTTGGTATTAATATACGATATGTGATTTTGTGGCTACGTGTGTACATTTGAAAATATAAATGGTGGATATGAATTAAGTGTGTATAGGCCTAAGTGCCATCCATGTTTAATTTCGGGTTGTAAATAGGTTAAGATGGAAAGAATATATTATAATGAGGATTATTATTATTTATGTAGGATCTCGAGACGAGGGAAAACTTTCCATAAAAGTCGAGTGAAGCTCCAGTTGTTGCTCCTACCAGTCAGACCAGACCAGTCTATCTCAAGGCAAGTGATTCAACTTGACCTTCGCATTTACTGTAAACAGTTCATATATATATCAATGCAATTATCCTGAGTCATTTTGATATATTTAAATCAAGAGTATCTTTTGTTTATCTTTGAGTTACATAGAGATGCCATGAACCCTCGAGTACGTATTGCAAGTAGTTCAAAAGTCTTTCATGATAGTTTAATGCCATGATAAAATAGAGATGTGTTATAATACCTTATTGATCCTTTTGATTATCATGCTATTGATCCCTGAGAAATCTTGATGTTGCACCCTGATGCTTTGATTCAACTTTTGAAATAACCTCGATAGAAACTTTATCTTGATACCTAAAAGCCAATCTTTTCTTAAATTCATTCATGATTGTTTGATAACCCTATCCTTACCCTAAAGCTTGATACCCTGTTATATCTTGAGCTGATGATCACTTCCTTTATATTTTAGCACCTCTATCCTATTGGAACCAGTGATGCTTATCTTCTTGATGTTCTAATACCTATACCTTGTCTACAACCATTGCTTTAAGCCTAGTTTGGCATTACTCTTTCATATTATCCAATAGCCTTGCTTAATTTCCTTGTCAAAATTCTTGTTTATGGAAATCTCTCGATTACCCTAATATAGTAAAGTCTAGTGGATCATGGCCCTGAGATTTAGTGTCATATTTCCAGTGTTTCAAGTTGATCTATAATCCCCTGATAAAAAAAAATGATTTCAGTCAAAAGAGATTTTGTCATAAATCGGCATCAGTTTTCAAAATGAATAAAAGGTGGATTTTTCAGTCCCAAAGGGGGACAAATGTTTTCTTGAATGGTGGATCTGGACTGAGACGCGAGTCCTTTCCACGCTTATATTAGGCTTAAAAGTTGCCTAGGGATTCCCAATAATGTTTTAGAACCCAGCGAGGTTCGGGATTACTTCGCGGCTGATCACCGGCTGTAATCCGTAGCGTCATAAAATGATTTTGATTAAGAATGGTTTTAAAATTTGTTTTGATGCAAGCAAAATGATGCCAACTCACATAAGTTTTATCTCTCGATTATCATTGATTATGTCATTCCATTGTCATTCCTAAAGGTATATCTCGATTTATGCTTTGCGTTGTATTGTTAGCACTTGTTGAGCTTTTGGCTCACTTCTTGCTTTACCCTGATATTACAGCTAGCAGCCATGGTTAGATTCAAGCAGACTGCCCGTAAGACCTGTGATGCTGATGCTTATGTTCGAGCTCAGGTAGAATAAGTAATAATAGTTGTGTGAGGACTCGGTATTTGTAATCAGATGTAATAGTTGGTAGTGTTGGGCTGTTCCAAACCCTAAACTGTAAGATCTTGGATTTTGGTTGTGTAATACTCATTAAAATGATGTAATAGCTATAATTATTTTGCTATTTAAGTTGGGGGTGTGACAGGTTTTGGTATCAGAGCTACGGTTTAGAGTCCCTGGACAGCCCAAATAGGTTATAGGATTTGTGTGTAGGTTATAGATATTACGCGAGAGAGAAGGTAAAGTAAATTATTATTAATACTCCTCTTATTGGTTGTCAGCAAAGGGCGCATTCCTCGTCATCCTCTGGGTCGGACGACACTATTGCTTTCTCCGTGTATGCTGAGTTGAGGCGCGAGTTCGACATGCTTCAGGGCAAGTACGACCGACTGATAGACCGACTGAAGAACGTGTATCCGGACAGCCGAAACTACGAAGGGAAGCCCAAGGAGCAGATGATTGCGAGACTTGAGACCTTGGTTCGGTACGTCAACACTAAGCTTGAGGAGATGCCAGCACACCGGGACCGTACCAGCCAGTATGTCATTCAGATGGTGGCGGATGAGCTCCAGAGCATTGTGAAGACGCTTCGAGAGGAAAAGACTACCAAGCCCCGTTCAGATGGAGTGGAGCCTTAGTTCTTTCCATTTACCTTTCATGTTGTTGTACTATCAAACTCTATGGAATCCCCAGTTGTTTCCGTCTTTCCTTTAAATAAGCCTGTTATTTCTAGAATCAGACTATGTCCCAATCCTATGTACTGTGACCTTTAAAATTTCAATAATTATGTGCTATTGTTCCATCTGCTCTCAACTGTTATTTTATGTTTTTATCATCATATCTGCTTAATTTGGAAACTTGACCCCATATGTAAATGCGAATGCCATGCGATACCCTCGAATCATTTTATCATTCATATTTGTTATGACACAACTCTTATTTCAGGATCATGCCTCCCAAAAAGAAGAACCCAACAACCACCTTCACCACAGACCCAAACATTCTTCAACTACTGGAAACCTTGCAACAGCAAACCAATGCTATAGCTCAACAACAACTAACTCTTCAACAACGAATTGAAAACCAAGATAACCGTGAGCCATATCAACCACCTGAACCACCAGTACTACCAAGACAAATGGTCACTTTCAAGGATTTTCAGAGTGTGAATCCACCTGTATTTCATGATACCACTGATCCAGTGATAGCAAACACATGGATCAAGGAGATGGAAAGGGCTTTTGAGTTGGTACAGTTAGGAGACGATCAGAAGACGCTGTATGCCACTTACTTCTTGAAGGGAGAAGTCATTTATTGGTGGGAATCAGTAAAAGCTATGGAAGTCACTCAGCAGATTTCTTGGGAGAGATTTAAGAAGTTATTTCTGGACAAGTATTACCCTAAGTACATGCAGAATCAGATGGAGCTAAAATTTCTTGAGTTAAAACAAGGGAACATGACTGTACTGGAATATGAGAAGAAGTTCACTGAGTTGTCAAGGTTTGTGACAAAGTATACCAGCACTGAGGAAGAAAAAGCAAAGAAATTTCAGCAAGGATTGGAGCCTTGGATCAGAGATAGGGTGGCTATGTTTGAGCTTGAAACTTATGCGGGAGTAGTACAGAAAGCTGCTCTGATTGGGAATAATGGGATGCAGTCAAGGAAAGAGAGGGATAACAAGAAGAGGAAGGTTCCATTTTATGGAGAAAAGTCTGAAGCTGGAAGTTCGCAAGATCGGAATGTAAAGAGGATTGGTTTCCAGAAGGGCGGAAATTTTCAAAGGAAAGGAAATTTGGGCAAAAGGCAAGAATCAAAAGGGAACAATCAGGCAAGCCAAGGGCAAGTTGGAGAAAACAGGTTCCAGAGGCCAGAATGCAAGCACTGTGGAAGAAGGCACCCCGGAGTATGCAATAAGCTGAGTATGACCTGTTATAGGTGCAATCAGAAGGGACATTTGGCAAATGAGTGCAAGATGCCGAAGCCAGGAGTTACGTGCTATAAATGTGGGAAGACTGGACACATGGCTAGGGAGTGTAAGGCAACAGGACCAGTCAGAGCTCTGATGAACGTGGCAAGTACCAGTGCAAGCGTGCCAGCTGAGGTATTGGCATTACCTCCACCACCCGCACCAACCCCGCAAGCAACAGCAAGGACATTTGATCTAAAGATGAAAGATGCTGTTCAGAATTCTGAGGTGATAGCAGGTACACTTTTACTCAATAATGTCAAAGCCAAAGTATTGATTGATTCGGGAGCCACAAGATCTTTCATATCAGAATCTTTTGTTGATAAGATCCAATGTGATAAAACGGTTATGAGTGAGGTAGTAAATGTGGTAATTGCGAACCAAGAAAAGATTCCTGTGAATCAATTTTGTCCAAAATGTGAGATTGATATTTCGGGATATAAGTTCTCGGCCGACTTGATACTCTTCAAGCTGGGAGAGTTTGATATAATTTTAGGAATGGATTGGTTAGGAGAGAATAGCGCTCAGATAAATTGTAAGACCAAGAGAGTGTATTTAAAGACGAAGAGTGGAGAGAAGGTAGTATTTAAGGGACAGAGGCAAGAGCGACTATTTCTTACAATTATTCAGGCTAAGAAGTTACTTAGAAAAGGTTGTGAGTCGTTCCTAGCATATGTAGTGGATTCAGAGAGAGGCAGCCCCAACATGGAAGATATTCCTGTAGTTAATGAGTTCCCCGATGTGTTTCCCGACGAACTACCAGGCTTACCACCAGATCGACAAATTAAGTTCGAGATCAACCTTGCTCCAGGCACGGAACCAGTTTCAAAGGCTCCGTATAGGATGGCACCAGCAGAAATGAAAGAGTTGGCGAGCCAGCTACAAGAATTATTGGATAAGGGAGTGATACGACCAAGTACGTCGCCATGGGGAGCACCTGTTCTCTTTGTGAAGAAGAAAGATGGGAGTATGCGTCTATGCATAGATTACCGGGAGTTGAATAAAGTAACGATCAAGAACCGCTACCCGCTACCAAGGATAGATGACCTTTTTGATCAGTTAAAGGGAGCAAAATGTTTTTCGAAGATTGACTTGAGATCGGGATACCATCAATTAAAGATCAAGGAAGAAGATATTCCCAAGACCGCATTTAGGACCAGATATGGGCACTATGAATTCCTAGTAATGCCGTTTGGTTTGACCAACGCTCCGGCCGCATTCATGGATCTGATGAATCGAGTATTTAAGAAGTATTTGGATAAATTTGTCGTGGTATTTATTGATGACATCCTTATTTATTCTAAATCGGAAGAAGAACATATGCAGCACCTCTGGATAGCATTGGAGATACTCCGACAAGAGAAGTTGTATGCCAAGTTTACCAAATGTGAGTTTTGGTTAAAGGAAGTTCAATTTTTGGGGCATGTTATTGGAAATGATGGAATTAAAGTGGATCCGGCGAAGATTGAGGCAGTTATGAGTTGGGAGAGGCCAAGGACTCCTACGGAAGTGCGAAGTTTTCTAGGATTGGCCGGATACTATAGAAGATTCGTCAAGGATTTCTCGAAGATTGCCACACCATTGACCAAGTTAACCAGAAAGAATCAAAAGTTTGAATGGAGTGCAGAATGTGAAAATAGCTTTCAAGGGTTAAAACAGAAGTTGGTAACAGCTCCGGTGTTGGTACTTCCCGATGATCAAGGGAATTTTGTAATATTCAGCGACGCTTCACATAAGGGTTTGGGTTGTGTGTTGATGCAACACAGTAAGGTAATAGCATATGCGTCAAGACAGTTGAAGCCGCACGAGTTAAAGTATCCGACGCATGACTTGGAACTAGCCGCCATAGTGTTCGCACTCAAGATTTGGAGACACTATCTCTATGGAGAAAAGTGTGAAATCTACACGGATCACAAGAGTTTAAAATACATTTTTACTCAGAAAGAGCTCAATATGAGGCAGAGGAGATGGCTGGAATTGATTAAGGACTATGACTGTTCGATAAATTACCATCCTGGAAAGGCGAACGTAGTGGCCGATGCGCCGAGTCGGAAGGAAAGATTGAATATAATGATAACATCAAAAGAGTTATCCGAAGAAATCGGAAAATTTGAATTGGAACTTTGTGCTTATGGGAAAGTCAAAGAAGTTTGTCATGCAATGACCTTTCAGCCAACACTACTGGAAAAGATAAAGAAGTATCAAGAGGAAGTAATGGAAAAAGAGAAAAATCAGTTATCTGGAAAAGAGATTAATACTAAAAGGGATGAGCAAGGAATACTAAGGTTTTCATCCAGAATATGGATTCCCCATGTATCTGAATTAAAGAATGAGATCCTCCATGAAGCCCACCATTCGAAATTTTCAATCCACCCGGGAAGCACCAAGATGTATCAAGACTTAAAGAAGAACTTTTGGTGGCCAAATATGAAAAGAGACGTGGCAGAATGGGTTGCGAAGTGCTATACTTGTCAGAAAGTAAAGGCAGAACATCAACGACCAAGCGGATTAATTCAGCCCCTGAAGATTCCAGAATGGAAATGGGAAAATATCGCCATGGACTTTATAGTAGGACTACCGCGAACAAAATCCGGACATGACACAATATGGGTTATAATTGATCGTCTTACGAAGTCGGCGCATTTCCTTCCAATAAATGAGAAGTCGTCACTGGACAAGTTGGTTCATCTGTATGTGCACGAAATCGTATTAAGGCATGGGGTACCTGTATCAATAGTTTCAGACAGAGATCCCCGATTTAACTCAAGATTCTGGAAGCAATTCCAGGAATGTCTTGGCACGAAGTTGAATATGAGCACGGCGTATCACCCGCAGACTGATGGCCAGAGTGAAAGAACAATTCAAACAATTGAAGACATGTTGCGCAGTTGTGCAATCGATTTTGCTGGAAGTTGGGACGACCACCTGCCATTAATTGAATTTTCATATAACAACAGCTATCATTCCAGTATCGGCATGCCACCATATGAAGCTTTGTACGGCCGAAAATGTAGATCACCAACAAGTTGGGATGAAGTAGGAGAAGGAAGAATTCTCGGCTCAGAATTGGTACAACAGTTGCATGACTCAGTCAAGTTAATTCAGAAAAGGTTGCTTGCTGCTCAAGATAGACAGAAGAAGTATGCGGATCCAGCGCGTAAGGATGTTCAATTCCAAATTGGCGAAGCTGTGTTGCTAAAAGTGTCACCTAGGAAAGGGTTGATAAGATTTGGCAAGAAAGGAAAGTTAGCACCTAGATACGTAGGTCCTTTTGAGATTTTGAGTCAAGTAGGAAAGGTGGCCTACGAGTTGGCCTTACCACCTCAGTATCAGCATGTGCATAATGTGTTCCATGTGTCGTTGCTTAAGAAGTACAATCCTGACGCTAGCCATGTGATAGAATATGAACCTGTAGAAATTCAGGCAGACCTGTCATTTGTGGAGCAACCGGTTAAAGTACTCGACTGGCAAGTAAAGAGTCTTAGAAATAAATCAGTAAAGTTAGTGAAAGTACTTTGGAGGAACCCTAAGGTCGAAGAGTCGACTTGGGAGTTAGAGTCCGATATGCGTTCCCGGTATCCTCATCTGTTCTCTTAGATTCTGGGGACAGAATCCCTTAAGGGGGAGAGGATGTTACGACCGGCATTTTATGTAATATTATTTGTGAATAATATTAAGTTAAATAAAAATATATTCAATGCTTGTACGTTTGTGTGAGTGAAAATTTCTGCATTATAAATTTGCTTTGGGTAGTATATGATTTTTCAAAGCAAGAATTTATTTAATTTCTTTATTTTTGATTTATAAGGAATATTCTAAGCTTTGGAAAAATCTTCTTTTAAAAGGCATTTTGTACACAAATTGTGAAAATGATTTTATAAAGTCTCTAAAAATCCAAGTTATTTTATGGTATAAATTTTATAATTTTTGAACTTGTATTTTATTATATAAAAATAAATCTTTGAAAATTAGTTGCTTAATAATTATCAAATTACATGATTACCCTTGCATGCAAACTCTCTTCTATTCAACCAAGGGGCAAGGAGGGCAATTCCAACCCCACTCACTTTCATTTTACTAGCCACATTACTATTTTGTCCTTGCATGCAAATCTACCTAACTATGATTGGAAGGTTACTATTGTAATTTCTCTCATCCACTCACTTATGGGCAAATAAAAACCAAGTAAACATGACAAGCACACCACTTTCACTCCACCATTTCCACACTTCTCCTCCCTCCTCCCTCTCCTCTCGGCCCTCCCCCTCTCCTCTCGGGTTTTTAGCCGAAAACCTACCCCCTCCCCTTTTCTTCATTCCACATTCAAGTTTCCACCTTCCATACAAGTAAATATTACTTCCTATATCATGATCATTCATATCTCAAAGAGTTTTGAGTAGAAAGTTTAAGTTTAAGGGTTGCATGTAAAGGTTTTAGTGAAACTCAAAATACAATCTTGATTCTTATGGATTTAAGGTTGTTTTCGAGAGGACTACAATAAATGGATAAGTGCCAAGTCTTGAGAAGGAAACTCTTGATGATTTAATGGCCATTTCCATCCATTTCATTCGGCCATGACCATATGGGAGCCGAATGAATGGTCCTTGAAATCATTCTTGTTGTTTTGTTCAATTTTTGCATGTTTATGTGATAATGACTTGAATTTTGTGGTGAAAATTTGATAAAACTCCTTGCATGCTAAGTGATCATCTAGGTATACCTTATGCTAGGCTTGCATGTCAATTTTAAGATGGAATATATGTAGAAAATATGTTGTTTTGGTTTGAAAAACCCGAAGGCATGCATGCATGTGGAATTCTCTTAGTTTGTTGTAAGATTTTGATCATTTGGAAAAGATTTTGTTAGTGAGCCTTAATTTCAGTAGGAATAATGTGATAATATTGATTTATGCTTCTTGTTGCATGGTAATAATTTGTGGTTATCTTTTATAAAAATATATATCTTGTTGTTTCAAAAGCATGAAGATTTGCGATTTGTTAAGAGTAGTCTCTTTTGTTTTGCCATAGTTGCACCTTAGGTAAGGATGATCTCACCAAGGTTATTTTGAGAAAAAGAGAGTTAGTTCAGTAGAATACCAAGTATAGGTCTTGGTTTAAGTATTTAGTTGTTGATAATTGGGTTTGTCAAGTCAAAACCTTGGAAAATGAGAGTTATAGTTTCTGCAGAAAAATCAGTTTAGTACCCTGAGGTTTAGAGTGAGTTTTGACCATGTCATTGATGTGCACTTTGAGGCCCAAGCCACCAGAAGTTAGTATGGGGAGTATATAATAGGTTTTAGGAGTTGGTTGGAGGTTTGCATGTCATTTGGTTAGGTGCACAAGTAGAATAACAAAATCTGTCCAGCAGGGGACAGTTTTGTTGCAACTTAGAAATAGGGAGATTTGGCCATGTCATGGGTAGGCCCTCATTAGGCCCAATTGGGCCTTAGTTAGAGGGTATGTCAGAGAAGTTTTTCCAACCATAGTTCATAGGATATGAGCTAGAACCATGTGTCACAAGTTAATTCAAGTCAGGGCATTTTCTGCCCAGAAAAACAGGGGTACCTTGGACTTTTAGCTTAGGCCCAAGAAGGTCCAAGCCAGGCCTTTGAGCCACATCAAGCTTGTGAGATGCCCTTAGGTCAGGAGAGTCTTGTGTAAAAATTTTGAAGAAAAACTTGTAGTTTAAGAGTGTCTAATGCACTCAAGAAACCTTAGTTACCATTCTGAAATTTGCACCAGTGAGCACTTTCACTTATCACATAGTTTTAGGACACTTAGAAGTGAGTATTAGGTCGACCACCATAGTTGTAAGATAGTATAAGGTCAGTAGAACAAAAGGCACAAGTGAGGGTCAATAGGTTTTGGATAATTTAGGAAAGGCACATTGAGTTAGGAAGCCCAAATTCGAAGACTTCGTTTAGTTAGCGACCAAGTAACTTAAGTGGTGAGTCGAGATCATCCAAGCCTAGTGTGGCATTATGGTGTATATGATGTTATTTGGTATTAATATACGATATGTGATTTTGTGGCTACGTGTGTACATTTGAAAATATAAATGGTGGATATGAATTAAGTGTGTATAGGCCTAAGTGCCATCCATGTTTAATTTCGGGTTGTAAATAGGTTAAGATGGAAAGAATATATTATAATGAGGATTATTATTATTTATGTAGGATCTCGAGACGAGGGAAAACTTGCCATAAAAGTCGAGTGAAGCTCCAGTTGTTGCTCCTACCAGTCAGACCAGACCAGTCTATCTCAAGGCAAGTGATTCAACTTGACCTTCGCATTTACTGTAAACAGTTCATATATATATCGATGCAATTATCCTGAGTCATTTTGATATATTTAAATCAAGAGTATCTTTTGTTTATCTTTGAGTTACATAGAGATGCCATGAACCCTCGAGTACGTATTGCAAGTAGTTCAAAAGTCTTTCATGATAGTTTAATGCCATGATAAAATAGAGATGTGTTATAATACCTTATTGATCCTTTTGATTATCATGCTATTGATCCCTGAGAAATCTTGATGTTGCACCCTGATGCTTTGATTCAACTTTTGAAATAACCTCGATAGAAACTTTATCTTGATACCTAAAAGCCAATCTTTTCTTAAATTCATTCATGATTGTTTGATAACCCTATCCTTACCCTAAAGCTTGATACCCTGTTATATCTTGAGCTGATGATCACTTCCTTTATATTTTAGCACCTCTATCCTATTGGAACCAGTGATGCTTATCTTCTTGATGTTCTAATACCTATACCTTGTCTACAACCATTGCTTTAAGCCTAGTTTGGCATTACTCTTTCATATTATCCAATAGCCTTGCTTAATTTCCTTGTCAAAATTCTTGTTTATGGAAATCTCTCGATTACCCTAATATAGTAAAGTCTAGTGGATCATGGCCCTGAGATTTAGTGTCATATTTCCAGTGTTTCAAGTTGATCTATAATCCCCTGATAAAAAAAAAATGATTTCAGTCAAAAGAGATTTTGTCATAAATCGGCATCAGTTTTCAAAATGAATAAAAGGTGGATTTTTCAGTCCCAAAGGGGGACAAATGTTTTCTTGAATGGTGGATCTGGACTGAGACGCGAGTCCTTTCCACACTTATATTAGGCTTAAAAGTTGCCTAGGGATTCCCAATAATGTTTTAGAACCCAGCGAGGTTCGGGATTACTTCGCGGCTGATCACCGGCTGTAATCCGTAGCGTCATAAAATGATTTTGATTAAGAATGGTTTTAAAATTTGTTTTGATGCAAGCAAAATGATGCCAACTCACATAAGTTTTATCTCTCGATTATCATTGATTATGTCATTCCATTGTCATTCCTAAAGGTATATCTCGATTTATGCTTTGCGTTGTATTGTTAGCACTTGTTGAGCTTTTGGCTCACTTCTTGCTTTACCCTGATATTACAGCTAGCAGCCATGGTTAGATTCAAGCAGACTGCCCGTAAGACCTGTGATGCTGATGCTTATGTTCGAGCTCAGGTAGAATAAGTAATAATAGTTGTGTGAGGACTCGGTATTTGTAATCAGATGTAATAGTTGGTAGTGTTGGGCTGTTCCAAACCCTAAACTGTAAGATCTTGGATTTTGGTTGTGTAATACTCATTAAAATGATGTAATAGCTATAATTATTTTGCTATTTAAGTTGGGGGTGTGACAATACATATATATATATATAAATAAATTTACTTTATCTTTTTCAAAGATTTCTGAAAACATATGTTCTTGTCAAACTTGTAATATTCTCAAAATCAATTGTAACTGTATATCCACTTTATACTTGTATCCGTCTCTATTTCAAACTTCAAGATTTTACTCAAACCAGAATCATAAACTGGATTTGATATTCACATCATGTATCTCATGATTTAAAACTCAGCCTTATTGGCCTTCTGTTGTAGATTGCACAACAATTTTCCAAAATGGAAGAAAGGGACAATACTGGAATAAACCACGTACCGGTGATCAGCCGAGTACGAAATTTTCTCTACTAGTAGAAGGAATACAAACCTAGCCGCCTTTGGGCTTATCAAGACATTACACGATGGTTGCCCATTTCCGAGCAAGTCCGAAAGTCAATGGTCACAGAGACCATATAACTATACACTGCGCCACTCCGCGCCTGGTCATTACCCGATACCTCTCCGTGCCGGGCAGGCCACATTCCAGTCCCAAAACAATTATATCATTTACACAAAATCCTTTACCGAAGGAATAGATCGTTCTGAGTTGACCTTTAAATAAGATGATTTATTCATCACTCTTAATTCAATTGATCCTTGGGAGTTGTCAGAGTTTTGAATTTAAAATCATTTTCAAACCCTTAACTGTAGTAAAGTTTTACATATATTGTTCACTTGTTTTTCATTGAGCGAGGAAGCAAAACCCTTATGCTCCTAGACTAAATTCCCTAAGGTTTTGATAAGTTTCAGATGATTGGTCTCTTCCGAGAAATTTTGAATATTTTAGAAAGTATCCTTGGGAACTATGTCTATTTTTAAATGATTTTTAGAGGTACGTAATATTAAATATTTACGGTCTCATAATATTTTTAAGAAGGGTTCAATGAATTGATAAAACTTTAAGTACAAAATGTTTCTCAATAAGGTTCAATGAATTTATAAAAATCTTAATTAAATACTTAAGACAGGATTTGACATCTTATAATTTTCCTTCGAATGGTTACATGTGTTTTAGATATAGTGAATTGATTTAAAAACTTTTCAATATCTCTTTAAGTATTTTCCGGATATTTTAGTAACTCTTTAGGTATTATTTATAAATAAATAATCAAATAGGATATCCCTTGAGTGAATATTCGATCATCTCTTATAGTTATAAATCAAATCTCAATCGTTCGCTTAATATGTATGTTACGCGAAGGTACTTTGTTTATGGAATAGAAATCTTCCGCGTCCGGCTCGTTCCGGAATTAATTCAATTTAAAATATCTCCGACTCCCACTATCTTGTATTATAATAAAATTATGTTTCAATTTCTCATACTCGTATAAAACGAAGTTTATTTTCGTAAACAATTGCATAATTTGAATGTATTGATATCATAGACAAGCATATATTTTCAAACTGTAAATTATGGCATCAATATCACAACAGTGTATATAGCATGGATAATTTGTGATAGGGTTTCATAAACTTGCCTGATGTCCAAGCTCTACCTTGATGTATCCCTCTCGGTCCTGGAACCTCTACCAAGACATAATATAACCTCGGTTAGTCGGGTTAACCAATGATCAACTTATTCTAAGTACACTCACTCTACCCGATCTTCACTCTCTCGGGTTCATTTAACTTACGACATCTCACACCTCGTTACTGTCCATTTAAATCTCGTTTGACACACCTATGAGTTCTTCTTAAAATCCTTAATAACTCTCGTGTTTTGATCATCTCCAAATTATCTTATTAACTTGGCCAAAACGGGCGGTTAAAGTAGTACTTCCATAGTTGACATTTCATTGAATTACTATTACGCGACTTGCATGCTAGCATTTTTGATAAATCGAAAAATTAAGATTTAAATGTGAAACCACCTCAAGGACTTCTTGAGTGTTTTTTATAATTATCACAAAAGTTTCGATTTGAAAATATGAATTTAAATAGGTGAAATCATTTCCAAAGTTCGGTCGACTATGGAGTTCTATTATTCGCGCTAGTTTTACTAAGACGCTCATAACACGCCAACCGTTAAATCAATTGACACGCCGTCTTCGCGTGCATGATCTAGATAACTTCTATTTTTTAATCAAATTTCCCAGATTTAATCAAAACAGGGCAGTAGCTAGGCAGTGGATACGCGTCGTGTAGCATTACCGCGCGACTTTGGTTCCAACATTTTTATAAAATTGAAAAATCATTATTTTAAGCTCAAATTAATTTTGCAGAGACCTTTATTACATCTATATATAGCTCCTGTAAAATTTTCATGATTTTATAAAATGTTTAAGTGAGCTTTTCATTGTAACCAACTCGGCAAATTCGCAAGTGTACGCCACGAAAACCGGTTTTATTAAAACGGCCATAGCTCCTAAACCGTAAATCGTAATCAAGCGATTCAAGTGCCCACGTGAAGATTATAACATGCTATATCTATTCCAGATAGATTATATCCAAGGTTCCATAATTTTTATTCCCAGTTTTCTGCTTAACTTAGGTAGTCGGAAATCGGGCATTACGACGGCTTGTTTTTAAGTACTTTACCATTCTCAAACACAACCAAACCATCATCACTTTATCAACATCCAAGGATCTACCATTTCAATATCTCATAATCTCAAGAACATTAAGAACAACTCATAATATCCATATCTTACAATCCAACCATCAAAATCAATCTTTTATAATCCAAACTCCATAAATCAACATATACTTAACTATGACACAAACTCAAGTTTAAAACTCAACTAAATCAAAAGGGTGGATGATGTATATACCTTTATTGGATCCTTAGAATATCTAGGAAGAGTATAGTAACCTTGGAGAGACTTTATATATCCATAACAAACCTTAAACTAACAAGAGAAATCAAGAAAACAAGTTAGAGATTTTCGGAGTTACTATTCAGCACCTCCTTAAAACATTTTTATAAATTTGAAAAATCCACAAATAGACTTGAAATTTTGGGCGAGTCTTACCCATGATATGAAGAAGCTTTGATAAAAATTTCATAATTTTAGGAGCTCTATTACTTGAGATATGAATGTTTCTTTCTCTTTTGTTCATGCTGGGCAGTTTTGGAGAAGTGGAGAAAAAGAGAGAAAGGAGAGGGTTTTGCTTGGCTTCTTGGAGAAGAATGACTATAATTGAAATGTGTGGTGTATATGCAATGTATATGGCTGGTCCTTGATCTCAATAAAGCCACTTTATTCACTTGTATAGCCAAGTGTCCAAGCTTGCTCAAATATCTTCCATGAATCCCTAAATCATGGAATCATGTTTCTAACCATATTCCCTTGGTTCTACTATTCTAGTTGACTTGAAACTAATTGGTTTGCATGGCTCTTGCATGAGGTTTGTATGGGTGCAAGTTGGTTATTTATCATTTAACGGTTACCAATTTATTTCGGTAATCCCTCGAGACGTTACGCGAAGAAACTCTCATATCGTAATTCTTTAGTAATTCAATACTTGTAGTTGATTATTTTTCTATGGACTTGGATCCTTATATCCTCTCTCATTCCAAATGTACGCCTCGTATTATTCGCTATCCCGTAAAAGCGGTCGTTTTAAATATTGGTCATTTGCGAAAACTAACGACGTTTACATACACTTATTTTCCATTTTAAGATGCGCTGTGAACTCGGAATCGTAAAATTCATACTTGTATATGGTGTGGTCGCAAAAGTTTTTTTGTTTGTACGAAAAATCACTATTCATCTAAGTCTTTTATCGATTTCCAACAATTTGGGTTCTTACAGTTTTACTTGGACTTTGGTATGCAAGGGATGCTGATTTTGCACTATGTGGTTATTCATATGCTGATTTTGCTGGATGCAAAATAGACAGGAAAAGTACATCTGGAAGCTGTCAGTTTTTGGGAGGCAGATTAGTCTCATGGTTCAGCAAGAAGCAGAAATCTATTTCTACTTCAACTGCTGAGGCTGAATATATGCAGCTAGAAGCTGCTGTGCTCAGTTATTATGGATGAGAAATCAGCTCATGAACTATGGATTATCATTTTCAAAAATTCCTATTTATTGTGATAATTAAAGTGCTATTGCCATGACAGGAAATCCGGTACAACACTCTCTTACAAAATACATCAGTATCAGATATCACTTCATAAGAGAGCATGTCATGGAAGGAACCATAGAACTTCACTTTGTTCCTACTGATCAGCAGCTGGCTGATATCTTCATAAATCCATTACCTGAAGCAACATTTACAAAGCTTGTGAATGAACTTGGTATGGTTAATTGGGACAAGTAAATTTCTTTCAATTTATATTTGATCAAATCATGATGTATACTGATCAAATCCTGATATGTCCTAAATGATGTGTTTTTCGGTGTTAAGCCAGTAATATTTGATGTATTTCATTTTATATGCATGATAAATTAAGTGAATTTATTTGCTTAAATGTGCATGTATGAATAAACATATCATTGTCATCATTATACATCAGTCTAGGGAGACGCGCCTTCAAAAGACATCTTTTGGTTAATTCATTAAGTTAACTCTTCACTTAATAATTGGTCAGTCTCTTAGTCTCTTGATATTCCCTTGGCTATTTAAACCGTCATTTCAGTTCAGTCATATCATCTCCTACTCTCACACAAAATGATTTTCTCTCTCTCATTTCTCAATATTTTCTTCTATTACAAAAATGGTTCTTATCAACGTGTTCATGAATCTTGACAACTTCAAAGTCGAGTTCAGTTATGATGACTGGCAACATGAATGGAACATAGCTAACATTCCTGATGAGGTGTGGAACTTGGTTCCACAGGAGATTCAGACAGATCTCCTGTTCTTTGAGATGAATTATTATCTCCATCTTGATCGCTTGGAAGTAGCACGGCGAAAAGCTCTTCTTCAGCAAGAAAGGATCATCCGTCTTGCTGTGCTATTTGTCCATAGTAGGAGGAACTAATAAACATCAGAAGTCTTAGTTTTTTGACTAAGACTGTTGATGTTCATCTTTTTAGACTAGGAATATCTTGTAATTTCTTTTGCATGTAATCTACAAATTTCATGAAATGTGCCCTTCCGATATATTAATGAAATTTCTTTTAATTGTAAGATTTAGTCTATGATTACTTCGCTACGAATGCATGTGAATGTTCTTATTGAAGCCTGTTAATCTTTACATCTTATAATTAAATTGTATATCTTGATGTGTGTTTTGATTAAAATTTTGGTTTGCTAATAATTTGTGCTACTTTGATAATCAACTGTTGAATTCGAATCGACATATCCTGAGATTATCAAATCCTGACAGAAGGAAGTTTTCAAATACTAATGATAGGTCAGCATGTTCTATTTCAGATTATTAGTGTTAATCAATCTCTAAGTAAGTTTTATTGCTACAATTAAGTGTCTCACTTAGTTAATGATCTACCAAACAGCTTCTCTTCATCAGGCTTGGGAGTTGCATAGACTAGGTTCAATAGATTTTTGCTTGAATTCTTTGGGTAGTTTTTCTTTGGCTATACAATCACATTGGCCTGTAGAAGTCTTCTTGCCGAGGGTTGAACTTTTTCCAAATTCCCCAAGGTCATTTTATTGACTGAAATTGGCCTCGATTGAGTGAAGTGTTTCACTATTTTTTCAGGTTTTACAGTTGGACCAAAAACTTTTTCAATCTTCTCATCAATTTGCTTTAATTGTTCATTCAGCCTGAGCTCAGCTGCTGTAGTATTGATCAAGTCAATGTTATCCAGCACTGGTGGCTTAGAAAAGATAATTGCTGGAACAATCACTTTACTAACTTGAATGTGCACTTTCTCCCCCTCACTAACTGTCTTCCCCTTACTACCTGTAATGATAGCATTATTCTCCCCCTTTTTGTTAGCATCAAGTTGAGCAGTATTTGAGGTTTGTGCATCCACCGATTTCTGAAGAAGGAGAGTCTGGTGAACTTGGTTGATCTGGATCTTAGTGATTAAAATTTCCAGTGCTTTCAGCCTAGTGTCCAAAGAATCAACCTTGCTACTTATGCAATTTATGTCTTGATTTCAGTCACATCTTGACTTTTGTTTAGAGCTTGAATCTTGTGCAATTGTAGAGACTCCGGATGGGCTTTGAGTGGACTTTTGGTGCTGGCATTTTTCGTTGCTTGAATTACACTTTGGGTGTCATGAATTAACTTGAAAAGTGTGGTTTAAAGATGTGAGTAAGGGCATTCCTTGTGCTTTATCCATGATGGAATGTCTACATCCCCTATCTCCATGCATTTTCCTTCATCATCCTCACCATCATCTCCAAAAGAGTCTTCAGAACCGCCAGAGGGATTCTCAAAATCACCACTAGCTGTGGAGGACATGGCATTAATTGCATCTTTGGCCTTTAGAATAGATGTTGTTGTGTGCACCAAGTTTAGTGTCCTCTCAGCAGCCTCATTGCCCTATCCAGCAAGAACTCGATATGCTGGATTAGGGTGAGTAAATGTCGCAGCATCATATGTGACAGAGTCTAAAATAACTTGATATTCTTGCTGAGTTAGCTGTCACTTTTCAGTCTCATTGACATCCATTAACTCACTAACAATAGGCATTTCCCATTCTTCATTTGTACCTGCTTTTCTCTCATGTTCTCTCTATTTTTGCATCAAGGGCTCCCCTTGGCTTCCCACCCTCACACCCTCACCTTCACCATCTAAGGTGGGACTCCTCTCACTTTATTTTGCCAAGCTGGAAGAAATAGCTTGCATTTGTTCACTCTTTTCCTCTCCTTTTGCCTGAGAGCAACTCGGCCTCTCACTCTGTTCACTCCCTTCCCTCAATCCTAGTAGTGATTGAACTACTACTAAGTCATCAGCACTTGTAACAATTGTTGAAATTTCAAGTGGTGCAGTGACATTCAACGGATGAGAGACATCCGTCAAAATAGTAGTTGAGATCTTCAACGGATAATTGATATTAAGCACACCTGTCGAGATGCAATCACTAGTCGACGGATGAACAATATTTGTCGAAATAGTGGAAATGAATGAGTTTGGAGTTGAAATTATTATAGAATCTGTGGTGATTGATTTCAGATTATTCACAGATTTCTCAATATTATCAGAAAGAAATGGTAAGTGAGCCAACAAATCATCTAAAAGATGATGCCCCTTGCTTGAGATTTTGGCTCCTCCAAGAGAGTTAAAGATGGAGAATCAGGAAATGATGTGTGAATCATGTCCACATCCATAGAACTTTTGGGTGAGTTTTGTGTGTGAAGTTTTTTTAATTGTTATAGATTTTGGCTGTGACTTCACATCTATTGGAGCCACGTCAATCTGAGTTTGAGAAGGTGTTATAACTGAGTCTTTGACTACAGTTTGCACAGTGTGTGCACCTTGTGCATCCCTGGTATGTTTAGATTTCTTCTTTCTTGTGTACGTTTGAGGTAGGTTTGTGTCCCTAACCCTTTTGGTTGAGAGCTTTGTTCAATAGTCACATCCTTTTGGGAGGATGCAACTAGTAATGAGCTAGATTCCTTATTAATCACTACAGTTTGTTGGGAAACTGGAATATGGCTAGGCTGGGTTACATACACATATCTCTCCTTATTCTTAGGGATTCTTTGATGTTCTCCCTATCCCTCACCAATCTTACTTCCCTTCACACTCCCCTCCTTGGTTTTAGGAGATTTTAAAACTAGTTTCTTTTGAGAGGAACTAGAGTAGGGTTTCTTAGATTTGGATTTTAAAATTTTTGGTTGTGTGACCTAGGTAGGCATCTGTTGGGTCATTGTCACAGATGCCATTATCACAGAAGTTTGTAAAGAAATTGGTGGTTGGAAAGTAGTGGAGACAGTATTATTTATCTCACTTACCTGAGGTCCCTCCATGATTGGTAGATAGATGAGAGGAACCTCACTATGGTGATTTTCCCTATTTAATTCAACAATAATTCTCCTTTCTTGAACCTAACAATCAAGCTTGTTGATTGGGTTCTCAATTATAAGATCTTCAGAAACAAAGTTAGCTAGCAACATAAAGAATCTAGCATAATATATGTTTTTAGATCTTTTCTTTATGTCTCCTAGCTTGTACCCTAACTCATGCATCATAAAGTTACTAAAATTAAAATACTTATCACTCAACAGCATATAAAGTATGTTAATAATAGAATAGCTAACAACATCAAAGTTACTAAATTTTCCAGAAAATACCTTAACAAAAGAATCACAGAGACAACTCCACTCTTTTCTAAGGCCCATTCTCCTAACCTCACCTAACATCGAGAGCTTAAGAGAATAACCCATAGAAATAAGCAGGTTTCTTACATTTGTGTCTGTGTATGGAACAAGAGTGTTATTTTCAGGCAGTTTAAAGCATGCTTGCAGTGTATCACTATTAATGCAATGGTCCTTACCTTTGAGAGAGAAGGTAATGGTTTTGTCCATAGAATTGAAAATAGCGGTAGTCTAAATCTTCTCAACAACTTCACAGTAGATGACCGGAGACTCCAGCATAGCTTAACTTAGTTTACAACTTCGAATGAATTCCATCATTTTGTGATAGTCTTCATAAGCAGCAATCTCCTTGTTCACCAATGCTACGAAGTTGTTCTTTTTATATACGCACCCAGTTTAGGACATGATCTTGACTACTGGTGCCATTGCTGTGATTGAAAGTAATTGCAGAAAGAGGGTTTTTGCTTTGGAGACAAAGAGATTTAGTAGAAATTGCTTGAGAAAGATAAAAGTAAAAATGAAAAAATAGTCTTTTATACTTTCTCAGAAATAAACGGTTAATAGTTAAAAAGTAAAAATAAAGTAACCAATGAAATTTACCAAAAATAGTCGTTAAAAATAAATAAACTGTCAAAGTTCTAATGATTATCCATTGAAATATACTTACAGGATGTTAGTAAATTTGACGGATAATAAATAGAATTAACGGCTTTGATGAAAGCAATTCGACGGATGAAGATAGAACAGATATCCGCCGAGATAAAAAGTACCCAGAATAATATTTGATTTTTCAACAGAAAATAAAATTCAACGAATATTCATTTTCGACAGATAATGAACATCCGTCGAGATTTAAATTTTGACTTAGCCAAAATTTCATCTTTGACAAGAAATATCAAAATTTATTCTGGCTGTATTTCAACTAGCAAAGACATCAAAAGTAATTTTAGAGTAATTTGGCATACCTAACTCACTTACCAACCTAGAAAATATGGACTCATCAAGTGGCTTGGTAAAGATGTCTGCAAGCTGCTTCTCACTTGGAACAAAATGAAGTTCCACAGTACCATTCATGGCATGTTCTCTAATGAAGTGGTACTTGATGTCAATGTGCTTTGTCCTTGAATGATGTACTGAATTTTCAGTAATTGTAATGGCACTTATTTTATCATAAAAAATAGGTTTTTTTTTCACCTGTAGACCATAGTCCAACGTTTGGTATTTCATCCATAAAATATGTGCACAACAGCTACCAGCAGCAATATATTCATCCTCAGCTGTAGAAGTAGATACTGAATTTTGCTTTTTATTGAACCAGGATACTAGCTTATTTCCTAAAAATTGACAGGTTCATGTTGTACTTTTTCTATCAATTTTACAACTTGCATAATCTGCATCTAAATAACCAGTTAGATCAAAATTAGAATCTCTAGGATACCAGATACCAAGTTTTGGTGTTCATTTGAGATATCTGAAAATTCTCTTAATAACTACTAAATGAGATTCTCTAGGATCAGGTTAAAATTTACCACAAAGACAATTAGCAAATATTATATCATGCCTACTGGCTGTTAAATATAAAAGTGAGCCAACCATGCCTCTATAACTTGAAATATCCACAGACTTTTCAGTAGTGTTTAATTCAAGTTTGGTGGCAGTGGCCATGGGAATTTTTGCAGATGTGCAATATATTAAGTCAAACTTCTTTAAAAGATCATAAATATATTTGGTTTGACTAATGAATATTTCATCACTAACTTTCTTAACTTGTAAACCAAGAAAGTAAGTTAGTTATCCCATCATGCTCATTTCATACTTACTTTGCATCAATTTGGCAAAATTTTTCCAAAGTTTATCATCTGTAGATCCAAATATAATATCATCTACATAAATCTGAACAAGTATACTAGAGCCATTAACATTTCTAAAGAAGAGAGTTTTATCAACCGTACCTCTTGTGAAATGATTTTCTAAGAGAAATTTTGACAGAGTGTTATACCAGGCTCTAGGTGCTTGCTTCAATCCATAAAGTGCTTTCAAAAGATAGTACATATATTCTGGAAAGTTGGGATCTTCAAAACCAAGAGGCTGACTAACATAGACTTCCTCCTCCAAATCTCTATTCAGAAATGCAATTTGACATCCATTTGATAGACATTGAAATTGGAATGGGCTGCATAGGCTAGAAATATTCTTATGGCTTCAATTCTTGCAACAGGAGCAAATGGTTCATCAAAATTTATTCCTTCTTGTTGACAATAGCCCTTAACAACCAATCTAGCTTTGTTCCTGACTACTATGCCATTTTCATCCATCTTGTTTCTGAATACCCATTTGGTGTCAATAGGATTCTTTCATTTAGGCTTGGGTACTAGCTTCCAAACTTTATTCCTTTCAAATTGGTTTAGCTCCTCCTACATAGCTAAACCCAATAAGGATCCAACAGAGCTCCTTCTACCTTTTAGGTTCTTCCTATGATAGGAAGCTGCTGTATAGATATTCTTCTTGAGTTTCTTTCCTTCTTTGTACTCTTGAAGATGCATCACCAATAATTAATTCAAATGGGTGATCTCTAGTCCATTTTCTCTGTTAAGGTATATTAGCTCTAGATGAAGAGACCTCATAATTGTTTTGATGAGTGATTGAGTTTTGATTAGAAGAAACTCCCCCTGAGCTTTTGGATCTTTGACTTGAAGTAAGGGTCATTTCTGAGTATGATCGGTATTGACTTTCAAATCCTATTGATGGCTCAACAAATGTTTATCTTTGCCTTTCAACGGATGATGCGGATTGTCTCTCAACGGAGGATGTACTTTGTTTCTCGACGGATGTTGAATCATGTGCTTCATTTGTTATAGATTTTTCTGCATTGTCCTTAGAGATTATTTCTTGATCACTTTCATCTTCACTATCATCACAAATCATCTCAACATTGTCCAATTTGAGGCTTTCATGGAAACTTTTATCTTGCAGTCCTTCAATCTTCTTATCATCAAACACAACATGTATAGATTCCATAACAATGTTGGTTCTGAGATTATAGACTATGTATGCTTTTCCAACTGCATATCCAACAAAAATACTTTCATCTAATTTAGCATCAAACTTTCCATGTTGCTCAGTTTGATTCTTTAGTATATAGCATTTGCAGCCAAAGACATAAAGAAAGTTTAATGTTGGCTTCCTGTTCTTGAAAAATTTGTTGGGAGTCATGCATTTTTCTTGATTGACCAAAGAAATATTCTGAGTGTAGCTTGTAGTATTTATAGCTTCAGCCCAAAAGGATGTTGGTAACTTTGATTCTTCTAGCATTGTCCTTGCAACTTCAATAAGAGATTTATTATTTCTTTCCACCACTCCATTTTGTTGTGGAGTTCTTGCTACTGAAAACTCATGCATGATCCCATTCTCTTCACAAAACAATCTCATCACAGAATTCTTGAACTCAGTTCTATTATCACTCCTGATGTTTCTTACTTTGAGATCATGATGATTGTTGACTTGCCTTATGTGATTGATGATGATTTCACTAGCTTCATCTTTAGATTTGAGAAAATATGTCCAGGAGAACTTTGAGAAATCATGTACAATTACTAGGAAATATCTTTTCTTTGAGATGGACAACACATTGACTAGTCCAAATAAATCCATGTGCAGTAATTATAAGGGTTCTTTAATTGTTGATTCAAGCTTCTTTTTGAATGATGCCTTCATTTGCCTTCCTTTCTGGCAGGCATCACACAATCCATCCTTTGAGAATTCCACTTAAGGAATGTCTCTTACCAAATCTTTCCTGACTAGTTCATTCATATTCTTGAAGTGAAGATGGGACAGCTTCTTGTGCCATATCCAACTTTTATCTTGACTTCCCTTGCTGAAAAGACAAGTGACAAATTCTGCATTTGATGAGTTGAAGTCAGCTAGATACACATTTCCTTTTCTCACTCCAGTGAGAACCACTTTGTTGCTTTTCTTGTTGGTCACGACACAAGCTTCAGAGTTGAATGATACTGAGTTACCCTTATCACAAAGCTGGATGATACTCAACAAATTATGCTTGAGTCCATCCACTAGGGAAACTTCCTCAATGATGACACTGTCCTTAGAAATCAAGTCATATCCCACAGTATAACCCTTGCTATCATCTCCAAAAGTGATACTTGGGCTAGTTCTCTCCTTGAACTCAGTGAGCATGGTAGAATCTCGAATCATGTGCCTTGAGCACCCACTATCCAAATACCAAAGATTTTTTCTGTTTCCCTGTACACAACAAAATCAAATCAAGTTGATTTTGTTACCCAGGTTTCCTTGGGTCCTGCTTTGTTAGCCTTTTTCTTAGGTTTCTTAGGCTTTTCCTCATTTGACTTAGGTGATTGAGATTCAGCCTTGGTCATTTTAGTAGAGCTTTGAAAACCATTCATCATAACAAAATTATCAAGCACATGCTGGTTAACATGGAAAGGCATATTTTGTGCAAACATGTTATTCCAATAAGGCATGCTAAATGGCATTTGAGGCATACTAAATGCAGCATAGTAAAGATTTTGTGCAAATGGCATATTAGAAAATTGTGCATTCAAAAATATGTGCAGGCATAGCATTCACAGGCATTGTGGGCATGCTAGGAAATGATGGAGGTGCAGACATCGGTGTAGGCATAGTAGGTTTGCAATTAATAGATAAATGATTAACACTACCACACTTCACGCAGATTTTTCTAGGTGCATATTTATCAGGTGTGTAGTTGTTATATTTGTTAATTCCTACTTTCTCATTCCTATTTTTTTCCTTTTAGATTCTTCTTTAATCTCAATCTTTTCCAATCTTTCATTCAATTGCTTGATTGACAGATGCCCTACATTAACTCTCTTGTTTCCCTTGACTTGACTTGTTTCTCCTGTAATAAAGTTCTTGGAAACTGATCCATATTTCTCATTTAACTTAGCTAGCTTGGCTTTGCTAACTGGATTTCTTTCACTCGATGGATGTGGTTCTTTGTCTTTCGACGGATGAATCTTTTTGTCATTCGATGAATAATCTTCATTATCCATTGAATCCAAATCCGTCGAAAGTCCTTCTATCAACTAGGATCTAGTTTCGCTTTACTCTTTTTCCAAGCTTCGTCACAGAAAGACTCTATACCTTGAACTTTGGTAATTTGAGTATGGACATCTCTAGATGATTTCCAAGCCTTAACTACCTCTTGTTCACGTTCAAGTTCCTTTCTTAAAATCCCCTCTTTCTTTAAGGACTCGGTCCGTTCATCTTTTGCAATCTTGCACTCTATTTTCAGTTTCTCAAACTCAATAAATTGAGCTTCTAACACATTGTTTCTTTCACTCAAAAACAAATAGTTCTCTTTAATCTTAGTGTTTTCTTTAGTGAGTGATTTGCGTGTAACACGCAGATGATATAATTTTGTAGACATGTCATTTATAGCATCATTACACTCAGCTTTAGATAAATGTGCTAGATTCGTGGTGATTACCTGATTACTGGATGAACTGACCTCTGTTTCATCTGATTTGGCCATAAGTGCTAGATTAACATAGCTTGTATCTGTTGGATTTTTAATCGCAGCGGGGCGTGGAAAAACACTTTTACACATACAAAATCCAAATAAAAGCATATAAATCGTGAATAAAAATTCGAGGGATCGAATCTAACCTTTAAAAATAATTCGGAAACAACGATCAGAGATCCTTAGCAGTTGCTCCTCAAGTGTGAAGCACTCCACCGGTATCCACCAAGAAAACGACTTTTAGGTGGAGGAGGAGGTGGAGAGAATTTGGTTTTCTAAAACTTTTGGGTTTCTGGGGTTAGAATAAAATAGGGTCTATAATAGTGTATTTATAGGCAAAATTTTCAGCTGAAATTTTCCCATAAATAATATTATTATTATCCCATTTATTATTCTCATTAATAATTAAAACACCTTTTAATTATTAATCCTTTTTCTAAACACTTTAGAATTAATTCTCTCTCTTGATTTAATTTCCAAAAATTAAATCCTTAATTAATAATATTAAGAACTTTTCTTAATTAATTTATAATCAATTAAATCTCATTTAATCAATTATTAAATTTGCCAATTAATTATTTATTTCACAAATAAATAATTATTAGCCATTATTAATTAATTCCTCCACCATAAAATCATTCTCTTTTTATGGTGTGACCCTGTAGGTTCAATATTAAGCCGGTAGTAGAAATAAATAATAATAAAACTATTTTATCATTATTTATATAAATTCTCTAATTTATTAAATATGATTAATTAATTAATCACATTTATTCTACATCGTGAGTGATGCTTCTCAACATATCGCGACTATCCGGATAATATGAATTCACTGCTTAGAATACCAAGAACCTGTCAGTGAATAGTTACCGTACAATAAACTCCTTCTACCCTACAATGTCCCGATTAAATACAAGGCATGGATCTCGTGTCAAGCCTATCTAATTCAATCACTTGCTTACCATTTATTATGCGTAGTTCTATGCAAATTAGAAACTCCTTTCTAATTTCATTCACTCTGGCCAGAGATTCCTGAACTAGCATAAGTGGATCAGCCTTGAACATTCGCTTCCTTCACTGGAAGGGGTAGATCCTTTATTGATCATACACTATCTTCGTGTACAAATTCCTATACCCAGAAGAGCCCTAATAATTGTCCCTGGAGACTAAAAACTAAACCAAAGCATAGTTCAGTGTACACAAGATGACTATGATGACCTCAAGTCCAAGGATACTTGTACAACTTTCACTAAGCGAACAACTGCTGACACGTGAGTGAACTCCATCAGTTGTTCAACTAGGCGAGTCATGTTCAGTGAACTTATTCTATAATAAGCACCTACATACTAGCTATAGTGTCACCACACAAATGTCTATGAGAACAGACATCCTTCATAATGAAGCAAGCATAGTATGTACCGATCTTTGCGGATTATTAATTACCAGTTAGTAATCCTATGACCAGGAACTATTTAAGTTTAGAGTTATCATCTTTTTAGGTCTCACTATTATGATCTCATCATAATCCATAAAAAGCTTTACTCTAACTATGGTATATCTTATTTAAACACTTAAATAGATAAAGCCCGTAATAAAAACAAAACAAGTCTTTATTAATATCAATGAAATCAAAATAGATTACATAAAGAGTTATTCCTAAATCCTAATACCTGATTGGACTTAGGACATATCGTCTAAGCAATATACATCTCTATGTATCACATGAAGTATTTAAAAGCAATTTAAACAGTTAAAAACAGCTTAAAAACACTTCTGTTAGCTATAAACAGTTCGAAACTATTTCATAAAATATCATATAATATACCATTAGAAGCGTCTCGAAAAGACGAATCCAACGGCACCAAAATCACCCTAATCTGACCTCGCACACGCCCTCACGCGCCGAAAGAAGTTTCCCCACGCGCCGACACGCGCACACGCGCTGTTAGGCGCGTGTCTGAACTCCGCCACGCGCACCCACGCGCCTCACGCGCCCGAACTCTGATGCTGACGTCACCAGCGCGTGTCTTCCACGCGCCGCGCGTGGCACGCCAGCGCGTAAGCCCCACGCGCGCGTGGTCGACGCGCGGTCCTTCCCTGTGCGTAAACTGTCGCCGGTTTTTTTTTTTTTAATTTCAGCAGCCGCCGCCGCCATGGAATTCCGTGCCGCCAGACCTTGTCAGACCTGCCGTTTCTGTCTTCTTCTTTTCAGTGTCTCACACCACAACAGCAAAACAGTAGCGGATATATACTTACAATATCATATATATATATATATCTTATTTAATTACGAATTTAATTAAAACAACTTCAAAAATTCATAATAAAAAATCTATACATCCTAAAATTATGAAAAAAATACCCAGACGATCTACAACACTTGTAGAACCCAGATCAACAATCAAAATTATTATGAGAAACGATTTCTCATCAGACAAAATTAATCCATGATATAACTTGTAAAAATCATAATTAATTCATACAAGCACATAAAATTCTGAAATTTTTACCATAGATCTATATGCATACAACCTGGCTCTGATACCATTGTTGGATTTTTAATCGCAGCGGGGCATGGAAAAACACTTTTACACATACAAAATCCAAATAAAAGCATATAAATCGTGAATAAAAATTCGAGGGATCAAATCTAACCTTTAAAAATAATTCGGAGACAATGATCAGAGATCCTTAGCAGTTGCTCCTCAAGTGTGAAGCACTCCACCGGTATCCACCAAGAAAATGACTTTTAGGTGGAGGAGGAGGTGGAGAGAATTTGGTTTTCTAAAACTTTTGGGTTTCTGGGGTTAGAATAAAATAGGGTCTATAATAGTGTATTTATAGACAAAATTTTCAGCTGAAATTTTCCCATAAATAATATTATTATTATCCCATTTATTATTCTCATTAATAATTAAAACACCTTTTAATTATTAATCCTTTTTCTAAACACTTTAGAATTAATTCTCTCTCTTGATTTAATTTCCAAAAATTAAATCCTTAATTAATAATATTAAGAACTTTTCTTAATTAATTTATAATCAAATAAATCTCATTTAATCAATTATTAAATTTGCCAATTAATTATTTATTTCACAAATAAATAATTATTAGCCATTATTAATTAATTCCTCTACCATAAAATCATTCTCTTTTTATGGTGTGACCCTGTAGGTTCAATATTAAGCCGGTAGTAGAAATAAATAATAATAAAACTATTTTATCATTATTTATATAAATTCTCTAATTTATTAAATATGATTAATTAATTAATCACATTTATTCTACATCATGAGTGATGTTTCTCAACATATCGCGACTATCCGGATAATATGAATTCACTGCTTAGAATACCAAGAACCTGTCAGTGAATAGTTACCGTACAATAAACTCCTTCTACTCTACAATGTCCCGATTAAATACAAGGCATGGATCTCGTGTCAAGCCTATCTAATTCAATCACTTGCTTACCATTTATTATGCGTAGTTCTATGCAAATTAGAAACTCCTTTCTAATTTCATTCACTCTGGCCAGAGATTCCTGAACTATCATAAGTGGATCAGCCTTGAACATTCGTTTCCTTCACTGGAAGGGGTAGATCCTTTATTGATCATACACTATCTTCGTGTACAAATTCCTATACCCAGAAGAGCCCTAATAATTGTCCCTGGAGACTAAGAACTAAACCAAAGCATAGTTCATTGTACACAAGATGACTATGATGACCTCAAGTCCAAGGATACTTGTACAACTATCACTAAGCGAACAACTGCTGACACGTGAGTGAACTTCATCAGTTGTTCAGCTAGGCGAGTCATGTTCAGTGAACTTATTTTATAATAAGCACCTACATACTAGCTATAGTGTCACCACACAAATGTCTATGAGAACAGACATCCTTCATAATGAAGCAAGCATAGTATGTACCGATCTTTGCGGATTATTAATTACCAGTTAGTAATCCTATGACCAGGAACTATTTAAGTTTAGAGTTATCATCTTTTTAGGTCTCACTATTATGATCTCATCATAATCCATAAAAAGCTTTACTCTAACTATGGTATATCTTATTTAAACACTTAAATAGATAAAGCATGTAATAAAAACAAAACAAGTCTTTATTAATATCAATGAAATCAAAACATATTACATAAAGAGTTATTCCTAAATCCTAATACCTGATTGGACTTAGGACATATTCCTTTCAGTATCCTCATCCTCATCCAAGCCATCAGCAGCCCAGTCAATTTCCTGAGTTGGAAAAACCCTTTCCTTATGTTTGAGCATCTCAAAGTATTTCTTCTTGTAATCTACAGACTCAAACTTCTTTCTATCAGAATCAGGTTTTCTGCACTCACTTGCAAAATGACCACTCAAGCCACATTTAAAACAATTTGAATTTTGACTTGTCAACCATGTTTCTATTTGGCTTGGATGCTCCAAAATTCTTCTTGAATTTGAGCTTTGCAAACCTTTTGGATAGAAAAGCCAGATGTTCATCTATGTCATCCATGTCATCTTAACTAAAATGGTCTTCATGTTCAGCTACTATTCCTTTTCTTTTGCCTTCACAAACTCTAGGGTTTGGTGCAAATTTTACAGCTTCTACCTTCATCTCTTTCTCTCTCTCTTGTTCAGAAACCAATGCAATGGATCCTCCCTTCTTCCTTCCTTTTTCCAGCTGCTCATCCTGTTCAAGATCAAGCTCATAGGTCTTTAGAATGCCATATAGTCTCTTCAAAGTGAATTCCTTGTAATCTTGGGAATTTCTAAGAGAGACTGTCATAGGATTCCATTCCTTTGGTAGAGATCTAAGGAATTTGAAGTTAGAATCCTTTGTCTGGTAGATTCTTCCATGCAGCTTTAGAGCATTTAGCAGTTTTTAAAATCTACAAAAAATGTCAGTTAATATTTCACTGTCTTCACAATGAAAGTGCTCATACTGCTGAATCAAGAGTTGCATCTTGTTTTCCCTCACTTGCTCAGTTCCATCTTATATAACTTGAATTATATCCCAGACATCCCTAACAGTTTTTTAATTAATGATGTTGTCATCTATGTCACCATCAACACCATTAAACAAAATGTTCATTTCCTTCTTGTCCTTATGAACTTGCTCAATATCTGGATCAGAACATTCTGCTCTAGGCTTTGGGATAGATGGCTATTTCCTGTAGTAGCTCTCATAGGAACATGAGTGTCTTTCTCAATACAGTACACATATTCTTCATTTTGAGAGAGGAGATGCAGGTGTATTTTCACCTTCTAGTGGTGATAATTGTCTTTTTCCAAAAATGGGATTTTTACTCCAACATCTTTTCTGCTCATCTTGTTAGTTGTTGTGATCTTTAAACTCTGTGTAATTCAAGAGCTTGTTCTGGTACCAATTGTTATTCCTAAACAATCTAACAAAGAATTACAGAAGGGGGTTGAATGTAATTCTGGTTTCCTTTTGATTTCAAGAACTATTCTATATCAAATGTATAACAGTTTTTGATTAAGAAAAAGTGGGAATGAAAATATTAATGTAATCAAACACAAAGTAATTAAACACAAGTATTTAAAAACTTTCTGGTGGATTGATCTTTTCCACCAGAGATATATATAAGATCGAGAACTCTGTGATGCAATTTTTATACATAGCTGCTTACAAGTAGAATGACAAGAATTGAGAAATAGAAAAACCTGTACAGGTTTTTCTATTTCTCTAATTCAAGTTATTACTTTACTACTAACTACTCTTGGTTTATATATTACCAAGATATAAGTGAATAAGACAAAAAATAAAATAAAATATGTCTTTGTCTAATCACATGCTTCTTCTTTTCTCCATCCAGTATCTTTGATTTTCTTCAAGTAAACATAGAAATGGAAATGCTTCTTTGTTCTCTAAAACCTGTAAATAGGATGCCACATTCCATTTGCATCTAATCAACCCATGTGACTGTCAAGTCACTATCAACTATAATTTGAATTAGAACATCCGTTGAATCTTCATTGGATCATCCATCGAAACTGTGTTGAATCATCCGTTGAAACTTCATTAGATCATTCGTTGAATGTGACTTGAGTCATCCGTCGAAACCTTGTAGAATCATCCGTTGAAAGTCTTCCATAGTTGGTTAACTCCATTTCATTTATGCAAAATTACAAGGCATCTAATATATACAATTGGCCAACCCATTTTGCATATCAATCTAGTAGTCAACATGACTTTGAATATCCTACAACCTCTAGATCTCTAAGATAATGTAGTATGCATGAATATGTTACAAAACTTATTAATTACATAAGGTACTCTCTCAACGGATGTTAAAGTGGTCATCCGTTCAGAGATACAAAAACACTAAAGTAAATCTACTAAGGTGTTTTGGTGAACTTATCATCAAGTCTGTGACATATTCCTAACAATATATAACAGTTTGCAAGGGTGAGCACATAATTGCTCAGCAATACCAATATATGAATAACAGAGTAACATGCTATGCTAAACAGTTATAGGAACATAGCTATAAATCATTTATGAAAACAAGTAAATCAGTAAAATCCTGTAAAACTTATGTAAAAAACTGGATATCACTAACTATCATTCTCTTTAAAAATAAAACACAATCGTGTGCTGTATGAATACCAGAGTTCAATTTTAGCATGATATTCACATTTACAAATCATCTGTCTAAACCACTTGTTCAGTTACGGGAACCACAAAACCAAATCAGATATATATTGGACATTCAATGGTGAAGATAGCTGACCAGGCCATTGATAAGTGGCATTTTATACCACTTAGAACGTCTTAAAATGGCTTAATTTGATGTATTGAAATCAAGTATTTTGTGTATTTGATGCGTTTTTCTAGTGTTTATGCATTTCAGGGTATTAGTTGTATTTCGGGGGAGGAATCATCAAGCATAAGCCTTGGCATGTGTTCACCATTGTGAGAGGAAAGGAACGGGCATATTACGGCGAAGAAACGGAGCAAACTTGGATTTTTTCCAATAGAGGCCTGCGCGCCCGCGCAGCTATGCTGAGCGGCCGCGCAGGGTCGGGAATTTTGCTGAATTATTTTAGACTTCTACTTCTGTTTGGCTTCCAACTTCTATGTAATCTGAGTTTTATGGGACTATTATATAAGTAGATTTGAGACGTTTTCACAGAGGGATTTGGAAAAAAGAAGATTGTGTTTTACGCAAGAAGCGAAGGAGATAAGGAAGAAGACCGATTTAGCACACCGCAACGAAGATGAAGCATATTTTCTTGTGATTCTTGTTTCGTTGTAACGTTGGGTGCTAGTTTTCTTGCTTTGACTTATTTACTCTTGTGACGTACTCTGTTTTAATATAATTAGTTTAGTTATTATTTTCTTGTGTTTGTTTATCATGATTTCATATGAACCCATGATGGCGATAAGTTCTATTATGGGCTAATCGTGATCATGGGGTTGCAACGGATTTATTATGGAATTCTTTAGTTAATTGTTTAATACTTTAGTGTGTGATGATTGCTTGATATCTAGTATTGGTTGTGCGTATTCGTCTTATGTGCGTCGCGAACATATAAGATAGGGTGTTAATCTCTTGTGAAGCGATGGTGGATCTTGAGATTTAGAACTTGCCATGCTAGCATAGGTTCATGTACGTTGTGCATGATTAGTGGGTAACTCTAACAGTTTTATTTGCCCTATATAATCAAAAAGAATAACTTGTGCTTAAATCGTTGTGTTGTCAATTTCTGTAGACATATGGGGACTCAACATAATTGATGACTATTCGACTTCTATCTTAATTGTGGATGCTTGGTAGAATGGTATTAGTACAATGAAAGTTGGCTTTTATCAGTTTCGTGTTATTCGATTAATATCATCACTGTCACATGCTAAAGGTAATAACAATGGCTATAGAAGGAAGTAATAATGAAGTTGTGATCTCATGAGTGTTTATTATTGATAAATTGAAGTGTTAGTTAAGTGGTTAATTAAGTAGTTAATTATAGTTAATATTTAATCAACAGTTTTAAGTGTTATTATCTTAACATTGAGAAGTAATCATACATTGGTGAGTGAGTTTAATTAGACAATAATTTAGTCTGAGTCTCTGAGGGAACGAACTAGAAAGTATTCTATATTACTTGCGAACGCGTATACTTGCGTGAATATTAGCGCGTGTTTTCGCCCTAACAAGTTTTTGGCGCCGCTGCCGGGGACTCGGCGTATTTTATTTAGTTTATATACTTACCATCATTGGTCATTAGGACTCAGTGATTAGGACGTAGTAGTTACTTATTTTTTTTTTTCGGTTGTGTTTCAGGTACTTTAGCAAGCGTTTATGCAAACTCGTTCTCGTGCTCGCAAGAGGACTTTAGATACAGCTGAGGAGACAGACGAAGTTCTTGATATTCCGGAAAAGTTAGATTTTGAGGATTCGGATTCAGGAACTGAGCAGAAAGAACCAGTAAACATGGGAGATCGTATTGTTCAACCTGATCCAGCTCTTATGGATTTTTCTCGGCCTAAAATTGATGACATTCAGTCAAGCATCCTTCATCCGGCTATTCAAGCTAACACCTTTGAAATCAAGCCGGGCACTATTCAGATGGTGCAGAATTCTGTTTCTTTTGGAGGAGCGGCAACTGAAGACCCCAACATGCACATAAGGAATTTTGTCGAGATCTGCAGCACTTTTAAGTATAATGGCGTGACTGATGAGGCTATCAAGTTGTGGCTTTTCCCATTCTCGCTAAGGGACAAGGCTAAAGACTGGTTACATTCTGAACCAGCTGGGTCCATCACTATGTGGCAAGATCTTGCGCAAAAGTTTCTGGTAAAGTTTTATCCGATGGCAAAGACTGCTGCTATGAGGAGTGCTCTTACTCAGTTTGCGCAGCAACCTACAGAATCTATGTGCGAGGCTTGGGAACGCTACAAGGAAATGTTGAGAAAATGTCCACATCATGGAATGCCAGATTGGATGGTGATCACTGGTTTCTATAATGGTTTGGGGGCCCAATCTCAGCCCATGCTCGATGCAGCAGCTGGAGGCGCCTTATGGGCTAAAAGCTATACTGAGGCGTATAATCTTATCGAGACGATGGCTGCAAATGAGCATCAAAACCCAACTCAGAGGATGACGTCAGGCAAGGTAGCAGGTATTCTGGAAGTTGATGCAGCCACCGCTATTACAGCCCAGCTGCAAGCGCTATCAATGAAGGTTGATTCTTTGGCTACGTATGGAGTTAATCAAATAGCTATGGTTTGTGAGCTTTGTGCAGGTTCTCATGCTACGGATCAGTGTTCTCTTGTAAACGAATCTGTTCAGTATGTGAATAATTATCAGCGACAACAGCAGCCTGTGCCAGCGACCTATCATCCTAACAACAGAAATCATCCAAATTTCAGCTGGGGGAATAATCAGAATGCTATTCAGCCACCATATCAGCAAGGAGTGAGTAAACAGTTTAACCCACCTAGATTCCAGCAACCTCAGCAGTACGCTACAAGGCAATCATATCCTCAACAAGGAAGTGCAGCTGCACCTACTAGTGCTGATTTTGAGGAACTTAAGCTGTTGTGCAAGAGTCAGGCGGTTTCTATCAAGACCTTGGTAAATCAAATCGGTCAATTAGCGAATGCAGTGCTCAATCGTCAACCTGGCACTCTTCTCAGTGACACGGAAGTACCAGGCAGGAAGGAAGCTAAAGAGCAAGTCAAGGCTATTACCTTAAGGTCTGGAAAAGTAGCTGATGCTGAAAAGGCAAAAGAATTAGAAGCTGAAATTAGAGGTGAAGAATCTAAGCAAAAGGAGAAAGCGGTGGAACCAAGGAAGACTACTGTTGAACACACTCTGCCTGAGGCTAATACAGGGGAGAAACAGCTCTATCCTCCACCACCTTTTCCTAAGAGATTGCAGCAACAAAAGCTGGATAGACAGTTCGGGAAGTTTCTGGAGGTGTTCAAGAAACTTCACATCAATATACCTTTCGCTGAGGCTCTGGAACAAATGCCTAGTTATGCGAAGTTTATGAAGACTATTCTTTCAAGGAAGGTGAAACTGGATGACCTTGAATCCGTTGCTCTCACGGAAGAATGCAGCGCTGTTCTGCAACAAAAGTTACCACCAAAACTGAAAGATCCAGGGAGCTTCACCATTCCTTGCACAATTGGCAATCTGACGTTTGACAAGTGCCTTTGTGATTTGGGAGCAAGCATTAATCTGATGCCGTTTTCGATCTTTAAAAAACTAGATCTGCCTGATCCAAAAGCCACGTATATGTCACTACAATTGGCTGACCGTTCCATTACTTACCCAAGGGGCATAGTTGAGGATGTGCTCGTCAAAGTGGATAAGCTCTTCTTTCCTGCAGATTTTGTTATTCTGGATTTTGAGGAAGATAAGAAGATTCCCATAATCTTGGGAAGGCCTTTCTTGGCTACTGGCCGTACCTTGATAGATGTGCAAAAAGGTGAACTTACTATGCGGGTCCAAGATCAGGATGTGACCTTCAACGTATTCAAGGCAATGAAATTCCCTACAGAAGATGAGGAGTGCTTAAAAGTGGATGTGATTGATTCTGCGGTTACTTCGGAACTCGATCACATGCTAATGTCTGATGCATTGGAAAATGCCTTAGTGGGGGATTTTGACAGTGATGATGAAGATAGCAACGAGCAATTACAATATCTGAACGCTTCTCCATGGAAGCGAAAGCTCGACATACCATTTGAATCTCTTGGTACTTCTGACCTTAAGAATGCTGAAGGGAAGCTCAAACCATCAATAGAGGAAGCACCTACCTTGGAGCTCAAGCCATTACCTGAACACTTGAGGTATGCTTTTTTAGGTGATGCATCTATGTTACCTGTTATTATTTCATCTGACCTTTCAGGTAGTGAGGAAGACAAGCTCTTAAGGATTTTGAGAGAATTCAAATCGGCTATAGGATGGACCATAGCAGACATCAAGGGGATAAGTCCTTCATATTGTATGCATAAAATTCTGCTAGAGGAAGGTAGTAAGCCAACTGTGGAACAGCAGCGAAGACTGAATCCCATCATGAAGGAGGTGGTGAAGAAAGAAATTCTGAAATGGCTAGATGCAGGCATCATTTATCCTATTTCTGACAGCTCATGGGTGAGCCCCGTACAATATGTACCTAAGAAGGGAGGTATCACTGTGGTCGCAAATGAAAATAATGAGCTCATCCCTATTCGAACAGTTACAGGATGGAGAGTATGCATGGATTATAGAAAATTGAACAAAGCCACAAGGAAGGATCACTTCCCTCTTCCATTTATTGATCAGATGCTTGACAGATTGGCGGGACATGAGTATTTTTGTTTTCTGGATGGTTATTCTGGGTATAATCAGATTTGTATTGCACCAGAGGATCAGGAAAAGACTACCTTCACTTGTCCATTTGGCACGTTTGCTTTTCGCAGAGTTTCGTTTGGGTTATGTGGTGCACCGGCCACCTTTCAGAGATGTATGATGGCTATATTCTCTGACATGATTGGAAATAACGTCGAAGTGTTCATGGATGACTTCTCCGTCTTTGGACACTCATATGATGAATGTTTGAATAATCTGCGCGCCGTACTCAAAAGATGCGTGGAAACTAATTTGGTGCTTAATTGGGAGAAATGTCACTTTATGGTGCGTGAAGGCATTATCCTTGGGCATAAGGTCTCTAGCAAGGGTCTGGAGGTGGACAAGGCCAAGGTGGGAGTCATTGAAAATCTTCCCCCACCTAATTCTGTGAAAGGAATCCGTAGTTTTCTTGGTCATGCGGGTTTTTATCGGCGATTCATCAAGGACTTTTCAAAGATATCTAAGCCGTTGTGCAATTTGCTTGAGAAAGATGTGCCTTTCAAATTTGATGATGAATGTTTGGCAGCATTCGAGACTCTCAAGAAGAGTTTGATCACGGCACCAGTCATTACAGCACCAGATTGGACAGAACCATTTGAGATGATGTGTGATGCGAGTGATTATGCGGTAGGTGCAGTTCTGGGACAGCGCAAGAAAAATCTCTTCCATGTGGTCTACTATGCGAGTAAAACTTTAAATGGTGCCCAATTGAACTACACTACTACTGAGAAGGAGCTTTTGGCTATAGTCTTTGGCTTTGAGAAATTTCGATCTTATCTGCTTGGTACGAAATTAACAGTATTCACTGATCATGCAGCTATTCGCTATCTGGTTTCTAAGAAGGATTCGAAGCCAAGACTCATTCGTTGGGTGCTTTTACTTCAGGAATTTGAGTTAGAGATCAAAGATAGAAAAGGTACTGAGAATCAAGTAGCTGACCATCTCTCTAGGTTGGAGAATCCCGATTCTACTTCACAAGATAGGACGTTATTCAATGAATCTTTTCCGGATGAGCAGTTGTTTGCAATTCAGGAGGAAGAACCATGGTTTGCAGATATTGTAAACTATCTCGTCAGCAATATAATGCCTCCTAATTTGACATCCGCTCAAAAGAAGAAGTTTCTGCATGAGGTGAAGTGGTATATGTGGGATAAACCATATTTGTTTAGACAGGGAGCTGACCAGATCATCAGGAGATGTATCCCGTTCTGTGAGACGGAGGGGATATTACGAGACTGCCATTCCACGGTTTATGGTGGACACTATGGCGGTGAGAAGACGGCAGCTCGTAGTCTGCAAGCAGGTTTTTTCTGGCCTACTTTGTTCAAGGATGCTCATCAGTTTGTTTTAAGGTGTGATCGTTGCCAAAGAGTGGGAAATTTGTCAAGGAAGGATGAAATGCCATTAAATGTGATGCTTGAAGTCGAGGTCTTTGATGTATGGGGAATCGATTTCATGGGGCCTTTTATCTCGTCTTGCAATAATCAGTACATCTTGCTGGCAGTCGATTATGTCTCAAAATGGGTCGAAGTTAAAGCTTTACCGACAAATGATGCAAAGGCAGTGCTAAATTTTCTTCATAAGCAAATTTTCACAAGGTTTGGAACACCTCGGGTAATCATAAGTGATGAAGGATCGCATTTTTGTAACCGTAAGTTCACTTCTATGATGCAGCGTTATAATGTGAATCATCGAGTAGCTACTGCCTATCATCCGCAAACAAATGGTCAAGCGGAAGTGTCTAATAGAGAGATAAAGCGCATTCTAGAGAAGGTTGTTTGTCCGTCAAGGAAGGATTGGTCTTTAAAGCTCGATGAAGCTGTTTGGGCTTACAGAACAGCATACAAAACTCCACTTGGGATGTCACCGTTCCAGTTGGTGTACGGTAAGGGATGTCATCTACCTGCGGAGCTTGAGCATAAGGCCTACTGGGCATTGAAGAAGTTGAACCTGGATTTAGATGCAGCTGGTAAGAAAAGAATGCTTCAGCTTAATGAACTGGATGAATTTCGACTTCAAGCGTACGAAAATAACAAAATGTATAAGGAAAAGGTGAAGAGGTGGCACGATAGGAAGCTACATCCAAAGTTATTTGTGCCAGGGCAACAAGTTCTCTTATTCAACTCTCGGCTCCGACTTTTTCCTGGGAAGTTGAAATCAAGGTGGTCTGGACCTTTTATTGTCAAAACTGTGTTTCCACATGGAGCGGTGGAAATTTTTGAGAATGATCCGGACCAAGCATTCAAGGTTAACGGTCAGCGGTTGAAGCACTACTATGGGGACATGGCAAACCGAGAAGTGGTTAGCACCATTTTGTTGACTACTTGAGCAGGGTACGAAACGTCAAGCTAATGACGAAAAAGAAGCGCTGCGTGGGAGGCAACCCATGAATTATTGTTACAGGAACCCTTAGAAGTTAATAACCTATCCAAAAACACAAAAAACTCAGAAAACAGGGGCTGGAAAAAAAAATTCCAGTGACCCCCTGCGCGCCCGCGCAGCTAAGCTGAGCGGCCGCGCAGCAAGTTGAGCGCCCGCGCAGGGGTCGAGGACCAGAAATTTTTTTTACAGTTCAGAGAAAAAAAAACAAACAAAAACAAACACAAAAACAGTTTTAGCCCATAAACCCACGATTTGTTCCCACTACCCCATCATTTTATCCTTTAATTCCCAAACCCTAATCTAATCCACACCCTATATATACATACACCTATCCTACATATCTCCCACAAAACTTCCTACACTTAAACCCTCTCACAAACATCAAATATCAGTTCTTACACGCTTTTATTCACGAATCAATGGCACCCAAGAGAGCACGCATTATTGACAGCAGCAGCACAGTTCCTACTGCTGATTCATCGAGGGGTACTGCTGCAAGGCCTCGATTAACTGACAGAGCCGCGGAGGAGCAGTATACTAGGCTGTTGGGTAAGCCGATTCTGAAGGAGAGGGGGTTTTTACCATCGGGGAGGGATGATGAGTTGTTGCCCATGATTGCAGAGAAGGGGTGGATAGCTTTTTGTGAGTCACCCGAAGCAGTACCGATGAGCGTTGTTCGCGAGTTCTACGCGAACGCGAAGGCTGAAAAGAATGGGTTTTCTGTGGTTCGTGGGCTGACGGTTGATTATCATCCTATGGCGATTCGCCGTGTGATTGGACAGCGAGAGAGGAAGCCCGAGGAGGAGAACTGGAATGAAAAGACTGCTGAGGATTTTGACTTGGATTTGATTTGTGCGACTCTCTGTCGACCGGGCACAGTTTGGACCCGCAGTACAGGCAATAATGAGTATCGTCACTTTCCGGCGATCGCCATGAACAGGTATGCCCGTGCATGGAATGCATTTATTTGTGCTAATATTTTGCCTTCTTCACATGCACACGAGGTCACAGTTGAGAGAGCACAGCTGTTGTGGGGAATTCTGAATGAGGAGTACTATGTGGACCTTGGTGAGTTTATCTACCAAGGAATTCTGAAGTTTTTGAGGGGAGCAAAGCATATGAACATCCCTTATGCATCTACGGTTACGAAGCTATGCCGAGCAGTGGGAGTGAACTGGCCGGCTCATGAGCAGTTGCAGTTGCCAACCGCTCCGATTGATTCTGGCACTCTAAATGGGATGCAGGAGTGGACCGGTGGTGAGCCTGAGGAGCATGGGCTGGGTTATCGTCTTCCAGGAGGGCGTCCAGCACGAGGTGCTACTATGGCTAGCCCAGGGCGTGATGAGGCTGGTTCTTCGAGAGCTCAGGAGGGTGCTGGGATGGTTGATGCCCAGTATAGGAGGCTTTCACGGCGGATGGATGCCATGTATGAGACGCAGAGCAGGTTTGCTCAGGAGCTCACCCTTGCGTTAGGGACTGCTTTTAGAGGCCTTGGAGCTGATATCCAGTGGCCAGTTTTTGGTGAGGACTCTGCATACCCACCGCCTGATACTCCACCCACTGAGGGTGATGATGATGATGACTCCGAGTAGGTATACCCTGTGTTCCTTTCTACTACTTTCACTGAGGACAGTGAAGATTTTTAGTTTGGGGGTGGTAGTTAAGGAATATTGTGTGTGTGTCATTTAGTTGCATATTCATGATAGTTTAGTTCATATAGTTGCATAATTTATGCCATATAGTTTTTTTTTATGAATGTCATGTAGCTCATGCATTTACCATGATCCCTTTTGCAATGATTTATCGACCGAATTGTGATATTGATGCGAGTGTAGTGATAGCATTAAAGTGATATTAAGTTGTGTAGGTTGATATGCATGCTAGAAACAATTGTAAGTCCACTAAGTCTTAGAGAATGCGTAAGGGCTAGATTGTTGTTATGATTTGGTTGTTTTCAAGGTCAATCTACTTATTATGCTTAGAATTCGATTATAGGTTCTTAGTGATAAAGGCATGAAAAAGAAAAAAATTTTGGAGAAAAAATATGGAAGTTGTTGCTAGGCGTCAAATGGCTAGTAGCCGGCTCGCATAAGTTGCGAGTAGTCTAGGGTTGAGTAAGATGGAGTGAAACGCACTTGCTCAGAAGTTAAAAAAATAAAAAATTTGCATAATTGATCAAGAGTGGGCTCTTTGGTATTCGAGTTATTAAGTTCATAGGGGACTTTGTGCCTAGTGACCTAAGGCTTTTAGAGTCTGGGATCTGCTAACCTAACGCTCGTTACATGGATACCATTGTATAAGTCTTTTGTGGACCTCACTCATTGCACGGTCAAATAAGCATTTGAGTTGTAAATAAAAAGCACGATCCGTAGTAAGCTCCAGAGTTCTTGTAGTGTTGTATATCACTTTGTGCCTAGAATTTTTATTCTTTGTATAATCGTAGGATTGCCTTGAGGATAGTCTAGTCATAGTAATTGGTCTAGTTCCGAAGCATATCTGTTAAGCATTTGCACACACCACGTTTCTGGCTGTATGTCCGTTTGCATGAGTTTATTGATCTTTAGTTGTTTAACTGCATTCGTTGAGATGTGGCAATTTGGTTGATTAATTGTAGTAAGGGGGATCGCTGCATTTTCATATAGATTGCATTCATGCATATTTTTATTTATTTTTGAGTCTGTGACGCTTGAGGGCAAGCATCGATTTAAGTTTGGGGGTGTGATAAGTGGCATTTTATACCACTTAGAACGTCTTAAAATGGCTTAATTTGATGTCTTGAAATCAAGTATTTTGTGTATTTGATGCGTTTTTCTAGTGTTTATGCATTTCAAGGTATTAGTTGCATTTCGGGGGAGGAATCATCAAGAATAAGCCTTGGCATATGTTCACCATTGTGAGAGGAAAGGAACGGGCAGATTACGGCGAAGAAACGAAGCAAACTTGGATTTTTTCCAGTAGAGGCCTGCGCGCCCGCGCAGCTATGCTGAGCGGCCGCGCAGGGTCGGGAATTTTGCTGAATTATTTTAGACTTCTACTTCTGTTTGGCTTCCAACTTCTATGTAATCTGAGTTTTATGGGACTATTATATAAGTAGATTTGAGACATTTTGACAGAGGGATTTGGAAAAAAGAAGATTGTGTTTTACGCAAGAAGCGAAGGAGATAAGGAAGAAGACCGATTTAGCACACCGCAACGAAGAGGAAGCATATTTTCTTGTGATTCTTGTTTTGTTGTAATGTTGGGTGCTAGTTTTCTTGCTTTGACTTATTTACTCTTGTGACGTACTCTGTTTTAATATAATTAGTTTAGTTATTATTTTCTTGTGTTTGTTTATCATGATTTCATATGAACCCATGATGGCGATAAGTTCTATTATGGGCTAATCGTGATCATGGGGTTGCAACGGATTTATTATGGAATTCTTTAGTTAATTGTTTAATACTTTAGTGTGTGATGATTGCTTGATATCTAGTATTGGTTGTGCGTATTCGTCTTATGTGCGTCGCGAACATATAAGATAGGGTGTTAATCTCTTGTGAAGCGACGGTGGATCTTGAGATTTAGAACTTGCCATGCTAGCATAGGTTCATGTACGTTGTGCATGATTAGTGGGTAACTCTAACAGTTTTATTTGCCCTATGTAATCAAAAAGAATAACTTGTGCTTAAATCGTTGTGTTGTCAATTTCTGTAGACATATGGGGACTCTACATAATTGATGACTATTCGACTTCTATCTTAATTGCGGATGCTTGGTAGAATGGTATTAGTACAATGAAAGTTGGCTTTTATCAGTTTCGTGTTATTCGATTAATATCATCACTGTCACATGCTAAAGGTAATAACAATGGCTATAGAAGGAAGTAATAATGAAGTTGTGATCTCATGAGTGTTTATTATTGATAAATTGAAGTGTTAGTTAAGTGGTTAATTAAGTAGTTAATTATAGTTAATATTTAATCAACAGTTTTAAGTGTTATTATCTTAACATTGAGAAGTAATCATACATTGGTGAGTGAGTTTAATTAGATAATAATTTAGTCTGAGTCTCTGAGGGAACGAACTAGAAAGTATTCTATATTACTTGCGAGCGCGTATACTTGCGTGAATATTAGCGCGTGTTTTCGCCCTAACAGCCATCAACACTGAATAGCTCCCTTGGCTATTCCAAAATTCCTGTTCCGGAACTCAGAAACTAGCTAGGTCCCTGACACGCTAGACTAATGGGTTAAATAATGCGCGCAACCGAATTAGCCTCTTACGCAACCACGCTGGACCGTTACGGGCCTCTTACACAACCTTATCCAATATCTGATCATTTTTATTCAAAAAATTTATACTTATCTCAGTTTAAAACAGTTTTATATAACAACATACTTAAAAACCATTTCAATATCATTCACAGTTTGGAGATAGGTACCTTTCTGAAGTTACTTTCCCCCAAAACAAGATTTAACAAACATTTATAAATACAGGGGGATACGTAACTTAAAAACAATTTGTTCCTATTCGAAATTAAAAGCAACAGTTCATTCATATATATACTGAACCATAAATGTTATGGTCAAGGGTACGTGCCTTGTAGAGATTTTCTCAAGTGAATCCTAGGTTGACTTCTTAAACCGACTTTAACCCACGCGAACTTCGACTGAGATCTACATGATCAAAATACCCTAATTAGACAATCTTTCATGCTTGATATCCTCCAAAATCAGACTACCCAAACGTACGAAACCTGACTTTTATAATAAGTAAATAGTAATACACAGAACGCTAGGCTTCATGTATTCAAATCTCGGCTGGTATTTACGTTCGTAAAATAAATATCGTTTTCAGAAATCAGGGTCATTGTATCTTTTGCAAGATATTTCACAGAGATACATACCATACACGATACTTAACTAAATACTTTTATTTATTATTAAATGTAGGACTCAGAATCGATCATCACCGTCCACCGTCAGCTCACTGAGGCTCATTGCTGACGGCAACAAAATTCGTCGGTGCCCGATTAGTTCGGGTTTCCATACAAACTTCACCGATTAAATCATATTTTCCCCGCATGAAATACATTTTTATTTCATAAAATTTACTCAAATAATTTCCTGTAGAAATTAAATAAATAACTTAATAAATAAAATTTCCAATCGAAATCACTGAACCAAGGAAACCAGAACACCACCATATCACGCACACATGCGCCACCAACACACACACAGTCGCACGCACACATGTACACAAAACACACACACACAGATTACATACACACATCACATAAATTACACACACATATATACACAATTGTATATACATAAGCAAGCAACACAGAACCACAACACTCGACCAAGGAGCAACCGGCGACCACACTCACCGAAGAAAACACGGCGACGACGGCGAACCAAATGGAATAGGGGAAGGGAGTGAAGAGAAACAACGGGGAAGAAAGGAAGAGGAAGAGAATGGAGAGATAGGAGAGATTATGTGATAGAGAGGGAGACCAGATAGAATAAGAGAGATTGAGAGATTGTTGAAGGAGAGAGAGAGAGAGAGATTAGATTAAGAAGAAAATAAAATCAAAACTGATTAAATCAGGAAATACAACCACGTAGCAATGAAAAATGATACGTGTCAATTTCTTTTATAAAAATTTGACCCGTCTCCTGATATTCTTCTATACTGATTTTCTGACTTGTTTTCCCCAATTAAACGAATCAAGCTGCGAGTAACACTAACTCGAAAAATTCCCGAAACACTTTTAAAATTTTGAAATATTCAAATACTAATAAAATAAAGTTTTCACAATTTTTAAAACATTTTTAAACCGAAAATTATACCCATACTTTGCAACTTAACGGGTAATCGTGCGGGTGAATAAAATCAGAAAAATTACCAAAATAATTTTAAAATTACAAGAATAATTAAAAACTAGTAAAATAAGAATTTCATAATTTTTGAAATATTTCTGGATTTAATATCAAATTTAACATTAAATGTACTCAGAAAATCATTTAGAAATAAATAATTAATGAATATTATTTTCTAAATTCCATAAATCTCTATAAATATATATTGAAATTATGCAACCATAAAATTGATTTTAGAAATTTTTTCAATATTTACAAAAATACTTCTTCAATAAAATTACTATTAAAAGTGTAAATAATTTAATATAATTCAGAAATTATTAAATACAATCAATCCTTATAAATCACTGAGTCACACATAATCAACATCACATAAAACAAGTAACTGATAACAATCATAACATAATTTATTTATTTCTTAATCAACAAATACACTTTTAATAACACATAATACGAGTCGTTATAATCTTCCCCCTGAAAAAGATTATGTCCTCAAAATTTTACCTAATTAAACAAGTGATGATATTTATCAAGCATGTCTGACTCCAATTCCCAAGTAGACTCTTCTTCTCGAGGATATCTCCAAAGTACTTTTACTATAGGGATTGACTTATTCCTAAGGACTCATTCCTTACGATCTAGAATCTGGATTGGCTGTTCCACGTAGGACAAATATGGCTAAAGCTCGAATGGTTCATATTTAATAACTTGGTTCGAATCAGGAATATACTGCTTCAACATAGATACGTGGAACACGTTATGAATATGTTACAACTGAGGTGGCAACCCTATCTCATAAGCAACCTTACCTACTTTCTTCAAAATTTCAAACGGTCCTATGTACTTTGGACTGAGTTTACCTTTCTGACCAAATCTAACTAATCTTTTCCAAGGTGACACTTTTAATAATACCAACGATCATATTTCAAAGTCCATGTCCTTTCGATGTAAATCGGCATTATTCCTCTGTCTATCTTGAGCTGTTTCCAACCTTTTGCAAATCAATACAACTGTATCCTTAGTTTGCTGAACTAACTCAGGACCTAACACTTTCTTTTCTCCAATTGCATCCCAATATAATGCAGATCTACACTTACGTCCATACAAAGCTTCATAAGGTGGCATTCCAATACTGGCATGATAACTATTATTATACGAGAATTCAATCAGAGGTGAGTGATTATCTCAAATTCCTTCAAAATCCAAAACACACACTCTCAACATATCTTCTATGGTCTGAATCATTCTCTCACTCTGACCGTCTGTCTAAGGATGGTAGGCGGTACTCATGTTTAGCTTGGTTCCCAAGCATTCCTGGAATTTGGTCAAAAATCTTAAATTAAACCTTGGGTCTCAGTCTGACACAATTGAAACAGGGACTCCATGCTTGGTCACTATTTCATCAAAATACAATTTAACTAGCTTATCTAAAAAATATCTTTCGTTGATTGGTAGAAAATGTGCCAACTTTGTCAATCTATCAATAATTACCCAAATAGCATTATGATTTGCTCTAGTTCTTGGCAATCCTACTACAAAATCCATTGCAATCTCTTCCTACTTCCACTTTGGAATCTCTAAAGGTTGCAATAATCCGCTTGACCTTTGATGTTCTGCTTTTACGGTTTGACACACGTGACGTTTACTAACCCAATCCGTAATTTCCTTTTTCAGTCCTGGCCACCAAAAGTTCTTTATCAGATCTTGGTACATTTTAGTGTTTTTAAGGTGAATAGAAAACAAGAATTGTGCGCTTCTCACAAAACTTCATTCTTCAATTCAGCCACGATGGGAACATAGTCTGGAAGAGAATCAAAACACACTTTGTTATCTTTCTGGGCACAAATTTTATCTCCTGTCAGATTATCCAATCCTTGTTCTGTGAATTTCTCTTGACATTTTTTAATTTTCTCCATCAATACTGGTTGAAATGTAATCTCGTAGAATTGCTTTTTATCGTTTCCCGGTACTCGAACCTCAATCTCCAATTTTTCCAATTCTTTTGCTAGCTCCTCTGTAATCTTGATTACATTCAGACTTTCTTTTCTGCTCAAGGCATCAGCCACTACATTGGCCTTGTCTGGGTGATAATTAATGGAACAATCATAATCGTTGATCAATTCTAACCATTTTCTCTGTCTCATATTCAGATCGTTCTATGTGAATATATACTTTAGGCTTTTATGGTCCGTGTAAATATCACACTTCTCTCCATATAGGTAGTGTCTCCATAATTTTAATGCGAACACTATTGCTACCAACTCGAGTTCATGAACCGGATACTTTTGCTCGTGAGGTTTTAGTTGTCTGGATGCGTAGGTAATGACTTTATTGTGTTGCATGAACACACAGCCTAATCCTTTCAAAGAAGCATCGCTGTATATCACAAAGTTTCCTGTCTCATCTGGAAATGCTAACACTAGAGCTGTTACTAATTTCTTCTTCAGTTATTGGAAGCTCTTCTCTCATTTCTCCATCCAAAGAAACTTCTCGTTCTTCCTGGTCAACTTAGTTAATGGAGTCGCAATCTTGGAAAAATCCTTTACACATCTTCGATAATATCATGCTAATCCAAGAAAACTTCTAACTTTCGTCGGGGTCTTTGTTTGTTCCCATTTAGATACAACCTCAATCTTCACAGGATCTACCTTGATACCATCTTTTCCCACCACGTGTCCTAGAAATTGAACTTCCTCCAACCAAAACTCACACTTTGAAAACTTTGCATACAATTGTTTCTCTCTCAACCTTTATAGGGTAATCCTTAGGTGTGTTGCATGGTCTTCTTGAGTCTTTGAATAAATGAGGATGTCATCAATAAATTCAATTACAAACTTATCCAAATACTCCTTATACACCCTATTCATCAAATCCATAAAGGCAGCTGGTGCATTGGTCAATCCAAACGACATCACTAAGAACTCGTAGTGTCCATACCTTGTTCTGAATACAGTCTTTGGTTCATCTTCAGGCTGGATCTTTAATTGATGGTAGCCCAATCTCATATCAATCTTCGAGAAATAACATGCTCCCTTGAGATGGTCAAACAAATTGTCAATCCTAGGTAGGGGATATTTATTCTTGATCGTCAACTTATTCAATTCTTTATAGTCGATACACAATCTCATACTCCCATCTTTCTTCTTTACAAATCTACAGTTGTCTTCCTCTTTCTGGTAAGCTGAGTGGCTTCTTGTTCATTGTCTTCAAAGAGAAACTCTGCCTTTGTACTTTATTTTTTAAGCATTTCATTACCCGCAGGAGTCCCACTGCCGTTAACATCCTTTTTAGTACTCCTTGAGCTAATCCCCCATTGTTTTCACGCCTTGCTTTATTTTCGCTCCGCTCGTGCATGGAAAACAATACTGGATCACCCCACGGAGAGATACTCAGCCTGATGACTCCTTTATCCAACAGTTCCTGAAATTGTTTAGCCAATTCCTTCATTTCTACTGGAGACATTCGATATGGAGCCTTGGAAACTGGTTCTGCCCCTGGTACTAGATCAATGGAAAACTCTATTCCACGATCTGGTGGTAATCCTAGCAACTCCTCTGAAAAAATGTCAGGAAATTCATTTACTATTGGAATCTCATCCAGATTAGGTGCCTCTCTCTTGGTGTCCACTACATGAGCTAAGTACGCTTCACATCCCTGTCTCAGCAATTTCGTTTTCTGTAATACCGAGAGGAATTTCTTTTCTTATTTCTATCCTTGATAACTTATCCTGACATTATACTTTGTATACATGACAATTCTCTTTTTCTTGTAGTAAATGTTTTCCTTATATAGAGACAACCAATGTATTCCTAAAATTATATCGAATTCTCCTAGCTCAAAAGGTATTAAATCAGCTGGAAAAGTGTAACCTAAAATCTCTATTGGACACTTAGGACAAAATTTGCTTACAAAGACTTTATCCTGATTAGCCACTTATATGGTCAAAGGTTCGTTTAAGTCTTCAAACATTAATTGTAATTTATTCACGCAAGTCTTGGATATAAAAGATTTAGACGCTCCCGAGTCAAATAGAACGTTAACAGGTACAAAAATAAGAGAAAGTGTACATGCAACTACGTTTGAATCCTGGGCCATGGATTTCTTGGTCATCTTGAATGTTCTGGCTCTGGTCGTGCTGGTTGATGGAACTTGAGACGCACTAACTCCCACACTACCTTGGTTAGACGACTTAAAGTTCTTGGCAATGTGTCCCACTTTACCACAGCTAAAATAAGTAACTCATGGGTTCTCAGGTTTGCACTCCATGGTGTAATGACCTTTCTGACCGCATTTGAAGCAATGAATGTTCTCTTTAAATTGGCCACTACGTGTTTTTCCACACGTCTTACAATCTACCACTGGCTTTCTTGACTTAGTTGGAGTAGAACTAACTGACGTGGTACTAGGTCTAGCTTGTGGAAAATCCTGCCTTCTGAATCTCCTGTCCATGTTCCTTCCGAATCACTTTTAAAACTTCTGGCTTCCTTCTCCTTGCTCCATCTTATCCAATCCACTTTCAAATTTCCTCTTTTTATCACCTCTCTCCTTAGAGGCCAACTTTTGATCACTTTCTATTACTAAGGCAACCTGAACTGCAGAAGTATATGTTTTGAGTTGTAACGCTACAACTCTGCTTCTAATTTCCGGCTTCAATCCCTATTGAAACCTTTTTGCTCTCTGGGCTTCAGAACTCACGTACTCGGGTACAATTCGAGCCAATTCCGTGAACTTTCCTTCATACTCTGTCACACTTTTATATCCTTGCTTCAACTCCAAAAATTCCATCTTCATCTGATTCTGGAGGCAATCTTGAAAATACTTTTCCACAAACAACTCTGTGAATCTATCTAGGAAATAGGACCTTCTTTTTTTAGGCTCGGGTGGACTCCCACCAATAATTTGATTCATTCTTCAAAAAATAATTAGGATAATCCGTCTTTAAATCATCACTTACTTTACTGAGAGCAAAAGCCTTCTCCATCTCTTTCAACCAAATCCTCGCAGCAACAGGATCTACTTCACCTTTAAACTCTGGGGGTTTCACAGACTGGAAAGATTTGAAACTAACGGTTTGGGTTGGTCCCCTCGACTGGTGTTGCTGCTGGATCTGCTGTTGTTGTTGTATTTGTTATTGCTGTTGTTGTTGTTGTTGGTGAAATTGTTGTCGCTGCTTCTGGAATTGCTATTGCTGTTGGGCCAGCTGAGTCGACTGTTGGCATAACAAATTTAGCAATTCACTCATGGTTGGATCCCCAGCAGATCCTCTGTCAGAAGAGTTGGATTGATTATTTCTCTTTTGTGGCATTCTCCTGAAATATAGAAGTGATATATAAGAAAAGGCGTGTATTTTACAAGAATTTAATACATATGTGTCAGGAGAATGCTGCCACAAGGGAAATAGTCTCATCCTTAATTAGTTGGGTCCATCCAGAGTGAATGGCTAAATTCTAACTGTACCAGCCACAGATACAACAATAATGGTAACAACAATAATAACAGTGCTAAAATTTTATAAGAAGCTGAACAACATTTTAAAAACTAAAATATAACAACAACCATACAGAAAGTCCAAATGAAACAAATATAATCCAATACTACCATAATATCCGCATACACACTAAAATTTAGCTGACATATCAACCTCCAACTACTACAACATAATACAATATAAAAATAAACTACAGAACTCCAGATGACACTCAGGTTTTAGTTTTGTAGTTCTGATCACTACTCCTGCTGAAACATCCCTCTAGCCACTTTCGCCAATCACTCCAAGCTCAAATACCAACCAGCTAACCAAGGACTGATCGTGTGTAGCCCTAGCGTCTGAGCTGATAAAAGGATCAATAAACCTAGCCCTCTCAATGGCTGATTGGGTCAAGGATCTCACTCTAGCCTGTATATCTAGTGAGGGTGCAGAGATACTCTGAAATGGACTAACTAGCACACGGTCTAGAAGCACTGCTAGCTCGGGCCTCTGTTCCCTAATCAGAGCTCTATTTACCGCCTGATGGACATGTTAGGGAATCAGAGAGGAAGTACCTGTGGAGGAAGCAAGGGGAACTTCAGGTGTAGGAAATGAAGTCCTAGGTCCACAACTCGGGGGAAAATCTCTAATAGCTGATACAGACCTCTGGAACCAATGAGGACGTGAACTCGGACCAGCTATATCTCTAGGTACAAAGGGGAACAGGTGGGGGAGGCAAGGGAGTCTCCTCATCTAAAATGTCTAGAGTTTGCTCTGAATCTGTGCTCTCGTGATCAGACTCAACCTCTATGGAGGGAGAACTGGAGATATCTATCGGACACTGCCAATAATACATATATATACAAGAAAATATAATAAAAGTTAAGACAGTTCTATCAAAACATCAATGGATACCAGTGTAACGCCTTCGGAAACCTCAAATAGACTTTTAAACTTGCTCATCTATGTGAGTTGCTGACTTACACCTTATTGACTCTATTCCTAACCTAAATCAGGGACTTAAACCTGTATCTCTAATACCAAATGTGATGGCATCAACCCCGGGGTCAGGAATTAACATCATTATCATTAACAAATCATAAATATAAAATAAGTAGATTATTATAATTACAATACCACAACCCCTTACCAAGATCTTTTCCAGGTTAAAGTATGATTTAGGCTAATTACTATTACAACAACCTTTTATTAATAAGTCTGACACACTAACTTATTACAGCAACTCACAGACCTACATCAGGTCTCACATAACTATCTCAAAGGAACCTGCTAGTGGAGGCACTGGAATCCTGCCCTGGCTATGGCGTATCGGTCTCCTAGGCATTTATGATATATATATATATATATATATATATATATATATATATATATATATATATATATATATAACAGTTTACAAGGTGAGCACATAATTGCTCAACAATACCAATATATGAATAACAGGGTAAACATGTTATGCTAAACAGAACAGAGCTATAAATAATTTATGAAAATAAGTAAATCAGTAAAATCCTGTAAAACTTTTGTCAAAAAATAACTGGATATCACTAACTAGCATGCTCTTTAAAAACAAAACACAATCGTGTGTTGTATGAATACTAGAGTTCAATTTTAGCATGCTATTCACATTTACAAATCATCTGTCTAAACCACTTATTCTATTATGGGAACCACAAAACCAAATCAGATATATATTGGACATTCAACGGTGAAGATAGTTGATCAGGCCATCAACACTGAATAGCTCCACTGGCTATTCTATAATACCTATTTCGGAACTCATAGACTAGCTAGGTCCCTGACACGCTGGACTAATCGGTTAAATAATGCGGGCAACCGAATTAGCCTCTTACGAAACCACGCTGGACCGTTACGGGCCTCTTACGAAACCTTATCCAATATTTGATCGTTTTTATCCAATTTCAAACCATTTATACCTATCTTAGTTTAAAATAGTTTTATATAATAGCACACTTGAAAAGCTTTTCAATATCATTCACAGTTTGGAGATATGTACCATTCTGAAGTTACTTTTCTCCAAAACAAGATTTAACAAACATTTATAAATACAGGGGGATATGTAACTTAAAACAATTATGTTCCTATTCGAAATTAAAAGCAACAGTTAATTCATATATATAATGAACCCTAAAAGTTATGGTCAGAGGTACTTGCCTTGCAGAGCTTTTCTCACGTGAATCCTAGGTTGACTTCTTAAACCGACTTTAACCCTCGCGAACTTCGACTGGGATCTACATGATTAAAATACCCTAATTAGACAATCTTTCTTGCTTGATATCCTCCAAAATTAGACTACACAAATGTACTAAACCCAACTCGTATAATAAGTAAATTATAATAAACAGAATGCTAGGCTTCACGTATTCAAATTTCGCCTGGTATTTATGTTCGTAAAATAAATATCGTTTTCAGAAATCATGGTCATTGTATCTTTTACAAAATATTTCACAGAGATACATACTATACACGATACTTAACTAAATACTTTTATTTATTATTAAATGTAGGACTCATAATCGATCATCACAGTCCACTATCAGCTGACCGAGGCTCATTGCTGACTACGGCAAAATTCGTTGGTGCCCGATTACTTCGGGCTTCCATACGAACTTCACCGATTAAATCATATTTTCCCCGCACGAAATATATTCACAAAATTTACTCAAATAAATTTCCTTCATAAATTAAATAAATAACTTAATAAATAAAAATTCCAATCGAAATCACCGAACCAGAGCAACCATAACACCAACACATCACGTGCACACGTGCCATTAACACACACACAATCGCACGCACAACGTACACAAAACACACACACAACACACAATTACACACACATATATTATAAGAGATTGGCCATTGTCCGTTTTGACACATAATCGACCTCCAATAAGATATACTGATTATTACAAGATGAGACAAATGGCCCCATGAAGTCAATTCCCCAAACATCGAAGACCTCAACCTCGAGAAGCACAGTAAGAGGCATCTCGTCCTTCTTTGACATATTACCAACACGCTGACAGCGATCACACTTCAAAACGAACTGATGTGCATCCTTAAACAATGTAGGCCAGAAGAATTCTGCTTGAAGGATACGAGCTATTGTCTTTTCTCCACCATAGTGGCCTCCATAAACAGTTGAATGGCAGTCTCGTAATATACCCTCTGTCTCGCTGTACGGAATACATCTCCTGATGATTTGGTCAGCTCCTTGCCGAAACAAAAACGGCTTATCCCACATGTACCACTTCACCTCGTGAAGAAACTTCTTCCTTTAAGCAGAAGATAAGTCGGGGGCATAATGTTGCTCACAAGATAGTTCACAATGTCTGCGAACCACGGTTCTTTTTCTTGCACCCCAAACAATTGCTCATCGGGAAAAGACTCATTTATCAATGTCTTATCATGTGCAGCTGCACTTATATCTTCTAAACGAGAGAGATGATCAGCAACTTGATTCTCGGTACATTTTCTATCCTTGATCTCCAACTCAAACTCCTGAAGTAAAAGAACACATCGAATCAATCTAGACTTCGAGTCCTTTTTCGAGACGAGATAGCGAATCACAGCGTGATTAGTGAAAACTATCACCTTTGTCCTAAGAAAATAAGATCGAAACTTCTTAAAGCCATAGACAATGGCCAATAGCTCTTTCTCAGTTGTAGTGTAGTTCAGTTGAGCACCATATAGGGTCTTACTAGCATAGTAGACCACATGAAACAACGAGGAAGGAAGGAAGAGGAAGAGAATGGAGAGAGAGGAGAGATTATGTGATAGAGAGACCAGAGAGATTATGAGAGATTAAATAAGGAAATGCAGCCACGTAGCAATGAAAAATGATACGTGTCAATTTTTTTTATAAAAATTTGACACGTATCCTGATACTCCCCTATACTGATTTTCTGTCTCGTTTCCCCCAATTAAACGAATCAAGCTGCGAGCAACAATAACTCGAAAAATTCCCGAAACACTTTTCAAATTCTTGAAATATTCAAATACTAATAAAATAAAGTTTTCGTAATTTTTAAAACATTTTTAAACCTAAACTTATACCCGTACTTTGCAACTTAACGGGTAATCGTGCGGGTGACTAAAATCCAAAAAAAATATCAAAATAATTTTAAAATTACAAGAATAATGAAAAACTAGTAAAATAAGAATTTCATAATTTTTGAAACATTTCTTAATTTAATATCATATTTAACATTAAATGTACTCAGAAAATCATTTAGGAATAATTAATTAATGAAATATTATTTTCTAAATTCCATAAATCTCTATAAATACATATTGAAATTATGCAACCATAAAAATGATTTTAGAAATAATTCCAATATTTATAAAAATACTTCTTCAATAAAATTACTATTAAAAATGCAAACAATTTAATAGAGTTCAAAAATTATTAAATACAATCAATCCTTATAAATCACTAAATCGCACACAATCAACATCACATGAAACAAGTAATTGACAACAATCATAACATAATTTATTTATTTATTAATTAACAAATACACTTTTAATAACACATAATATGATTAGTTATAAACATAATATTACTGCATTTTCTAATATGCTTTGTAAACCAAGTAACAAACATCCAAAAAGCCTTTAAAATATCCAAAACACATTCAACCCCCTGTGTTGTATTCATTACCTAACAGTTTGTAATATTGGGACTTGAGATCCTCATAGAAGGAATTAAGAATTGGAAGCTATTTTTTGTAAGTATATACTGTACTGAATCCTGTGAGTATTTTAATATTTGATTATCGATGTGATTTTTATTAATTCATTATAAATATTTTAATATTTAATTATCAATATGATTTTGATTGACGATTTACTGATGAAAATCTGAGTATTCTTACATTGATGAACTGATGATACTTACTTATTGGAGGTAAAGCTAAACCAGTTGTTTAGCTAGCCGGGATCCCACTTGTTGAACTGATGAATTGATGAACTTATCATGTTTGAATACTCAGTTTTATTAGTTGAAAAATGTCGTGATGACTTGGTGTACTTTTGTGAAAACTTTTGATGAACTCCTTATTGTGCAAGGCCTCAGTTGATCATTACGATATATGCTTGTTGAGCTTTCTAAGCTCACTCTGTTATATTTACTGACTTTCACAGGAAAGAAGTCTGAAGGAAATTATTCAGGGAAAGGGTAAAGATGTGATGATTTAAAGGGTTAGAGATGAATCGTAGACGACTAGAACTTTAGTGTTGAAAGTTGTTATAAGTTACCTCTTTAAAGCTTGTTAAAGATTTATGATGTATTTTGCGCCCCTTTAATGTAAGGATGGATGATACCGTGAATATTATTATATATTAGAATATAATTTTATGCAAGCATATCTTGAGTTGAATAATGTGTTTGGCATTCCCGGGTCGGGTTCCTGAGGTTAACCCGGGGTCGGGGGGTCACATATAAAATGTATATCATATTCGCTGGACATTTATTAATCTAACATTTATATCGCAACAAATTAAGATATAATAAAGTATAAAGAGAATAATCGATAGAATATAAATTTTAATAAGTAAAATATCTTAAAGTAAAATATTATAGTGTTGTGTCTATAGCACAAACACTAATAACCACCTCTGATTCTTATTTTATTATAGTAAAACATTGTAGTGTTATCTCTAGGGCTCATACTTATTTTCTTACTCTGATTCTTTAGCTAGACCAGAGCAAGATTCATATTCGCCATCCTAGGAACGGTTTTGAACCAGGATCGTCATAAGATCTTTAGTTTTGGTGTACATGTACATGTAGAGGTTTTAAGATGTTTGAACTATTATAGTAATGTGTTATAATAAAATCTGGAATAGTTTGTAAAAGTAAATAGACTTTTGGATCGTAATAACTTATGGTTTGTAGTAGTGCATATTTCATACTATAACCTATCATCGTCCAGTTGCATGAAGGGGTCATATTTAATATTTTATTTCGTTGTGCATATCAGGTTATTGTTTATCAATTAGTGACTCCCAAATTTAGATCTAGAATTTGGAGGGTTTCATACTTCTATGTTGGGTTTCGAGGCATAAAACGCAGCGGAAACAAAGTTTAAAACTGTAAAAAACCAGAAAAATCGGAACCCATCACAGGATCTATGCGAAAAGCTAATATTTAATTTGTGGTTAAGATGTTTACCTTAAGAAGCTTTACAATTTCATTTGTCTAATGGAGGCCCGGTCTTTCAACAATCACCACGTATCTCGTCGCGAAACGATCTGCGCCTCGAAGGTATCCACACGAATGATCGAACGGAGGATGAGCGTGTACTAGCACTCATAAATTAGAAGTTTCCTTCTCTCTCTCTCTCTCGTTCTCTCTCAAGCTGCTAGGGTTTGTGTTTCTATCTTATAAAAACATCAAACCATAGTTGAGGCTTAAAAAGATATTATATAGGCAAGAGAAAAAGACTTCTAACCCTAAATTAATGTAGAGTTCTAATAAATCCGAAAATCCTAGTTATTATTAATTAAGTCTTACTAAATCACCCAATAAATCAATTCTGGATTTAATAGTAAATTCAAATTTCTTATTTATTTAATTAATTAAGTCTTACTTAATTAATAACAAATTATTCGAATTACTTATATTTAATTTAAATCTGAATTTAAATTTTGTGTGACCCTTTAGGCTATTATTATGTTGGTAACAATTTTAAATCTAATTTAAAATCGTAAACAATGAGCGACATCTAGTAATACATCATTGCTACCTAAGTAATAATAATTAAATCGATGATCGATTAAACCTTTCGTGAATAATGTACAATATAATATAATCCTTTTAACCAAATACTATAGATTAAACTCGAGGCATGTTATGTGTCATCCTCTTCATGATTTAATCCAGGTTTCCTTGATCAATGAGTAGACTATTATTTCAAATCAACATTTGAGCGCGGCGCCACGCATTTCATAGTCTCGCTCACACAAGCGGCCAATAATATCTCTCCAAAATTAGGAGGGTTAAAGCCTTTCTAGATCATTCATATTTCTCACACGGTTCCTAATATACCTGAAGTCCACTTTTATCATTAACCGTTCAATGGAAACTTTTGATGTAATTAAAGTATATTAATCATCGTGTAGAAATATAATAATTTCAAGTCGAAGGACCATTACATTATTATCACTGTAAGAATTACTTATGATACAACAGACATGTAGAATCTCACATTGGGTCTATCCATCAGCATGTATATTTACATCTGCTTATATTTTTGACTTTAGTATCTTTATACCTATGATAAATGAGATGTGATCATCAATTAAAAAACACACTAGTCTTAAAGCATTATTATTGTCCCTTAATAATAATACCCGACTAGTGATATTTGGGAATATCGATACTATTCATAAAATCTCATTTCTAAGTCACGTACTTAGAGATATAGAATTCATATCATATTCTAAGGATATTTATTAATCTAATATTTATATCGCAGTAAATTAAGACTTAATAAATTATTAAAAGAATAATCGGTAGAACATAAACATTAATAATCCAAATGTCATAAATAAAACATAATAGTGTTTTATCTATGGCACAAACATTAACAATCTCCCACTTGCACTGGTGCCAATCACCCATGTATCTAATATCCATGGAACTAGTATGACCGTCGTGCTTTTGCTGCGACAAAGCCTTAGTCAGTGGGTCAGCAACATTATCATCAGTCTGCACTTTACATATATGTACATCTCCTCTCTCATTAATCTCTCGAAGAAGGTGATATCTTCTAAGTATATGCTTTGCTTTGGAATGGGCCCTTAGTTCTTTATCCTGCGCAATGGCTCCATTGTTATCGCAATAGAGATCAGCTGGATCTGCGATTGATGGAACCACACCAAGTCCCATTATGAACTTCCGCATCCAAACAGCCTATTTGGCTGCTTCACTAACAACAATATACTCAGCTTCCATTGTAGAATCAGTTACTGTCTCTCGCTTTGAAATCTTCCAGCTTACAGCACCTCCATTAAGGCAAAACACAAAACCTGACTGAGATACTGAATCATCTTTGTATGTCTGAAAGATAGCATCAGTGTAACCCTTTACAACTAGCTTCTCATCTCCACCATACACCAAAAATGAATCTTTAGTCCTTTTTTAAGTAATTGAGAACATTCTTGACAGCTATCCAGTGACCCTCACCTGGATTAGACTGGTATCTGCTCGTCATGCTCAAGGCATACGAAACATCAGGACGAGTACATATCATCGCATACATTATAGATCCAATTACCGAAGCATATGGAACTTGCTCATACGGCCCCTATCATCTAATGATTTAGGGCGGTTATCTTTTGAGATCAATATCCCATGAGACATTAGGACATATCCTCTTTTTGCCTCTTGCATCCCAAAATGATTCAATACTTTGTTATTGTATGTACTCTGACTTAGGCCGATTAATTTCCTTGATCTATCTTTATAGATCTTGATCCCTAATATTGTTGAGAATTGGCTAAGTCGAAGATCAGGATCTATGTCACAATCATGATACGATCAACTGCTGAAATATGATTATTCGTTGAAATCTTCGATATCATTCGTTGATATACATAAATGATTATTCGTTGAAGCTAAAGAATTTATCCGTTGATCAAAGCTATCAGTTGAAGAATGACTTGGATGATAAGTCATGACTGCGAGATAAATCAGAAGGTGCTGATTTATAGGATCGTAGTTGACTTAGATTAGACCCGACAACATTTCGTGTCATGTATAAATGTTCCATGTACTTTCGTATTTTCGTATACAAAACCTTAAACCTGAATCCGACCCAGATTTGCATTCGTGTACCAATTTAATGACACTAACCTGGAACTAATATATTCATGTTTACCCGCTTTAGTACACTAAAGTACACGGATTATATACGAAAAAAAATTAATTGTTAAAAATATAATAGTTAATTAAATGGTGAAGTGCTCACTCACGTCGTCAAGGAACAATAATATATTTTTAGTATTTACAATTATATATATGTTATTTAGAATTGGTGAAATCCATATTTGGTATTTAGTATATATATGTATATTATATATTTTTTAAAATTTAACTATTTATTTATTTCATGTACTTTCATTCCGTGTCGTGTACCTATATCGGAAACCCAAACCCGACACTAATTATATTCGTGTTTTTTCGTGTTCGTGTACTTTCGTGTTCGTGTACCAAATTTTCGAATCCAAACACTAATTATTTGTATCGTTTTGTAACGTGTTTATGTGTCGTATACCTGTATTGCCAGGTCTAATTTAAATATATAAAGTATTAGAGTTATATTGTATCATATCTTGTAATTGATAGAGGACTGATTTGTAGTTGTCTAGTATATAAACACAGAATAGATTATCACAATGTGGTGCACAACTCGAGTATTTGTATAACCTAGAAGCTCTTAAGAATATTGTTCTTGAGAGAGTTTTATAACAGTTTATTAAAGATCAAAATAAACTGTTATTTGATTCATCTGTTCTTACTTTACTTTCATAATACATCGATTTGTTTAGTAATTGTATCCAACCCCCTTAAACAATTACTTTAATGGGAAACAAGTGGTATCAGAGTGGTCAAATAACTGTTAATTTACAAAGGTCAAAATGTCTGGAAGTAAGTATGAAAGCATGAAAATTCCCATCCTGAAGACAGCTGATTACTCTACATGGAGAGTAAAGATGTTCCTTGAAGCCATTGATGATGCATATGTTGATATCATCAAAACATGACCTCCATATCCTATGGAAACTGTGGCTATGTCTGCAGATGCTCCCGAACACTTTTCCATAAAGGAAAAATCAAAGTGGTCAGACGCTGAAAAAGTTGTTATGCTTAAAGATGCTAAAGTTCGTAATATTCTGCACAACAGTTTGGACAATGTCATGTCAAATAGAGTTATTTCCAGCAAGTCTGCAAAGGAAATATGGGATTCCTTGGAAACAGTGTCAAGGTACGAAGACAATAAAGAAAAACAGAAGCGCTATTCTTGTGCAAGAATATGAGCAATTTGATGCCAAGGCTGATGAGTCAATTACTGACATATATGATAGATTTCTGACACTGCTGAATGATTTATCATTGGATGGAAAAGAATATGAAAGGGAAGACTCAAATACCAAATTTCTGGGAGTTCTTCCAGAAGATTGGGATACACAGGCCTCAATAATCAGGAATCAATATGATCTTGATTCTCTGACTCTGGATAAAGTGTATGAGATGTTGAAGACTCATGACTTGGAAATCCAGCAAAGGAAGAATAGAAAAGGTCAGAAAATGAAAGTTGTGGCTCGTAATGCTGAGACTCACAAAGGAAAGGAAAAGATAAGTGAGAGGTCAATGAGAAGGAACATAGTGGAAGAATTAAATACTGATGATATATCAGATCCTGACACAGATACTGACGAGGATTCTGAGATCGATATGGATGATCCTCAAGTGGTTGAGATGGCTGCAATGCTGGTAAGAGGTTTTAGAAGAATGAGGTTTGAAAAACCACAGAAGAAAGGTGGTTTTAACAGAAGGTTCTCTAGTCAAGGCAAAGATAGGTTGAGAAGGAATGATGGTCAGAACAACAAGGAAAGGAAGTTTGACAAGACCAAGGAGACATTTTACAACTGTAATGAAAGGGGACATATGTCTAGTGAGTGCCCCAAGATAACTGAAAAAGCTTTGGTCACAACAAACTCCAACAAAGACTGGATGGATTCATCAGAAAATGATAATGATGATGAATGCTATGCACTTATGGCAGCTCACGGAGAGAATGCCTCAAGAACTGACAAGGTAGCTTCAATTATATTTCCTGGTTATATTGATAATGTGTCCGAACTCAAAACTTTCTTGTACTCTTTACATGTTACTTTTAAATGTAAGACTATTGAATGTGATAGTTTGATTGCTGATAATAAAAGGCTTAAAGAAAGAAATGAGTTCTTAGAAGCTGAGTTAGTTGCATGAATGAACATGAAAAAGCATGTAAGAAATCACAGCATAATGAAACTCAGATAAACATCAGGTATGCTAGACTAGATAAAGTTCTAGAACAGGAAACAGAAATATTTAAGTCTTGGATGACCGCATGATAGAAAGTTAGTAATTTCATCAGTGATAAGAACCGGAAAGAATGTCTAGGTTATAACAAATTTGCTGATAGGAATATCAATAAATCCATTAATAACACTACTCCAGTTAAGTTTGTTAGAACTGATGAAAGAGGAGTTGAGTCAGTCTATGAATTTGGTTCTACCTCTAAGAACAATGCTGAAGAAAAGGCTGAACCTAGAGTCCCTGCTAAAATAAAATAAGATCCTAAAATGCTAGACAAGAAAGGTAAAAACATAGGACTTCTCTCTAAGAGTCAGTTAGACAAGAAGATATGTGAGATAACGTCTAAGGCTCCTAAACCTAGGTCTAAGTGAGGTAGAAATGGAAAACAAGGAATAAACAAGGTAAACAACTATAAGTACATTCCTAATGAACCTAGAAAACCTTATTTTAACTGTGGTAATACTAATCATATTGCGATTGATTGCAGGAAGCCTAAAAAGAAAGTCTCTAAAATTCCTAAATCTGACTTTAATGGTAGATCAGTATTATACAAAACACAAAATCCTTGTTCTCATTATGGTAGCAGTTGGAATTCTATTTACACTTGTAAGGATTATCATAGTGCGTATCACAACAATTATCATCCTTTACCAAAATTTATTAAAATTGTTGTTTTAAATAGAACTGCTAAACTGAATGTGCATACATCTTATAAAGTTAAAAATGTCAAGACAAATTTTGATGGAGTAAATCATGCTGGACCAAATCCTGAAAAAAGGTCTTCTAATGTAAAAATGCATAAGATGTCAAAAAGAACCCAATATGTGTGGGTTCTCAAAAATTCTGATAGATTTCCATGTTTCTGATTACAGGGAAATAAGAAGAATGTGCTTCTCTTGGACAGTGGTTGTTCAACACATATGACTGAAAATAAATCCCTGTTGTCAGAATATGAGGAAAAGGCTAGCCCAATGGTTTCCTATAGAAATGGAAATGTAGGAAAAACACGGGGATATGGCAATATTATCATTGGAAATGTCATCATCTCAAATGTAGCTCTGGTAGATGGACTGAAACATAATTTGTTGGGCATTAGTCAAATCACTGACAGAGGTTTATATGTCGTGTTCTATGATACGCACTGTGAAGTAGTTCATAAGATCATAAGGAAAACTATTTTCAGAGCTTACAGACATGGAAACATTTATGAAGCTAAACTTTAAGCAATACTAATGGTCCATAAACTTGTCTGGTAACCAAGGCATCAGTAAATGGAAGTTGGAATTGGCATAAGAAGCTTTCTCACCTCAACTTCAATAATCTCAATGAACTGGTGAAGAAAGATTTAGTAAGAGGTCTACCTAACATGTACTACTCCCCTGATGGTTTGTGTGATGCATGTCAACAAGCTAAGCAAAGAAGAACCTCTTTCAAGAGCAAGTCAGAATCATCCATCAAAAAGCCATATGAAATGCTGCACTTGAATCTTTTTGGTCCTGTGAATGTCATGTCAATCAACAAGAAAAGGTATACTCTAATTGTTGTTGATGAATACACTAGATTTACTAGGGTGTTTTTCTAGCACAATAAGGATGAAACAACTGAAATTCTCTTGGATCATCTGAGCCTGATTGAAAATGGCACAAAGTACAAAGTCTAAATTCTGAGAAGTGACAATGGGACAGAGTTCAAAAACAACAAGATGGATGAGATATGCAGATACAAGGGAATCTCTCAACAATTCTCAGCTTCTGGTAAACCTCAACAAAATGGTGTTGTGGAAATAAAAAATAGGACGCTTATTGAAGCTAGTAGTATTATGCTAGTGGAAGCTAATCTACCAACATATTTTTGGGTTGAAGCTGTCAACACTGCCTATTATATTCAAAATCTAACTCCGATCAACAGACATGGATTTACCCCTTATCAAATGATTAAGAAAAAGAAGACAAGCTTAAAGCATCTCCATATATTTGGATGCAAGTGTTTTGTTCTAAGAACACAACCTGAAATGCTTTAAAAATTTGAAAGAAAAGCTGATGAAGGCATTTTTGTTGTATATCCTTCATCAAAAGCATACAAAGTCTTTAATATGAGAAAAAGGACTATTATGGATTCAATTCATGTTTCCTTTGATGACAAGAAGATTAATGGAATTGAAGAAGACTTGCATGAAGAACTTGTGTTTGCAAATAAAAGACTTACGTCAGGAGATCTCTTAAGATCAGATAAATTACCCGACCCTGGTGACAAGTCAAATCCTAAAAATGAGTTAGATCCTGATGACGATTCTGATCCTGATTTAGTGTTAGTTCATAAAGATCCACATGTTGAGGGGGAGCAACATCCATAGACAAAAAGTGATGACACTAGTAATTCAAACTATGATAAAAAAGATGAACAAGAAAATACAGGATCTACTGAAAATTTCTCAAATGAAACAGATGATAGCTCATCTGGAGGAAATTGTTCAACTGAAAACCAAAATCAGTCTGTGACCAGTCCTCAAACAGAAGCCCTTCCCAATCAGGAATAGACATCACTGATACAGTGGGAGCTTCCCATGGATATGTTAGCACAAATACAGGGGGAGAATTAAGAAATGGGACTAAACTACCAAAGGATGTAAAATGGACAAAAGATCATACACCTGATCTTATCATAGGAGATCCTACGGCTGGAGTCCAAACCAGAAGTGCAACTGAACATGAATGTCTTTATCACAACTTTCTTTCTAAGGAAGAACCAAAAAAAGTAGAAGACGCACTAAAGGATGTTGATTGGATTCAAGCAATGCAGGAGGAGTTGGATGAGTTTAAAAGGAATAAAGTTTGGAAACTTGTTCCAAGGCCAAAGAATAAATCAGTGGTTGGCACAAAATGGGTCTTTAGGAACAAGACAGATTCAGATGGCACTATAATCAGGAACAAAGCGAGACTTGCTGCAAAGGGCTACTCGCAACAAGAAGGTATTGATTATGATGAGACATTTATTCTTGTGCCATGACTTGAAGCTATTCGAATTTTCTTAGCATATGCTGCACAAAAGAAATTCAAGGTCGTTCAGATGGATGTTAAGAGTGCCTTTCAGAATGAAGAGTTAGAAGAAGAAGTATATGTTGAGCAACCACCTGGCTTTGTTGATTCAAAGTTTCCAGATCATGTATACAGACTTGACAAAGCTTTATATGGACTCAAATAAGCACCAAGGGCCTGGTATGAAACACTTACCAAATTTCTGGTTGAAAGTGGTTTCAAGAGAGGTACTATTGACAAAACCTTGTTTTACTTAAATAAAGGTAGTGATCTGCTTTTGGTGCAAATTTATGTTGATGATCTTATTTTTGGGTCTACTAACAACAATCTGTGCAAGATATTTTCTGATCTTATGAAGTCGCGCTATCAAATGAGTATGATGGGAGAGTTGAGATACTTTCTTGGACTACAAGTTACACAAACTGATGAGGGAATTTTTATTAATCAGTCTAAGTACACAAACAATTTATTGACTTGGTTCAATATACAAGAAAGTTCAACTGCTGCAACTCCAATGGCCACTGCTACTAAGTTAGATCCAGACCAAGGTACAAAAATTGATGTTGTTGTTTATCAAGGTATGATTGGTTCATTGCCTTATCTAACTGCTAGTAGACAAGATATTAGGTATGCAACCTGCTTGTGTGCAAGATTTAGGGCCAAGCCCAGAGAATCTCATTTAGTTGTTGTAAAGAGGATTCTGAGATACTTGAAGGGGACTCCATCTCTTGGTTTATGGTATCCAAGATAATCAGATTTCAGTCTGATTGGTTAATCCGATGCAGACTTTAATGGTTGTAAAATTGACAGGAAGAGTACCTCAGGCGGCTGTCAGTATTTGGGTGGAAGATTGGTTGCTTGGCAAAGCAAGAAACAGAAATCAATCTCTACATCGACTGCTGAAGCTGAATACATTGCTACTGGAAATTACTGTGCTTAGATTCTTTGGATGCGAAATCAACTAATGGACTATTGATTGTCTTATACAAAGATTCCTATTTTTTGTGATAATCAAAGCGTAGTTGCAATGACAGGTAATCCAGTACAACACTCACTCACAAAATATATCAGTATTAGATATCATTTTATCAGGGAGCATGTCAACGAAGGAACAATTCAGCTTCATTTTGTTCCAAATGATCACCAAATAGCTTATATCTTCACTTAGCCTTTACCAGAAGCAATGTTTGGAAAATTACTTCATGTGCTTGGGATGGTTAACTATGAGAAGAATTGAGTTGTCAGATTCTGATCTCTACGTCAGATCCTGATAAATTAAATCCTGATGATGTAATTCTGACATTGGTTATAAGTATGTTATGATTTGTTCAATTATTTTTCCTAAGTAATACTTGATTTACATTAATTATATTTGTGAATTTTTTTTGTACATTATTATTGAGTTGTTTGGAAAGTGGTAGCATGTTTGCTAGTTTTTCGGTGTCGGATCACATATTCTCCTTGAAAATCATGCATGTTTATCAGAATTACACATTAATTTTGGTATTACCTATTCTCTTCAATCAGAATATGCCATGTGTATTAGTGTCTTACTGTCTATTACTGATTTAAAATCATTATCTTTTTCTTATACGACATAGACTATATACGAACTGCGAGTTCATTCACCACGTCTGCTTCTTCATTTTTTGCAATTAAGTATGTGTTTAATCACAAGACTTTTCCATCTAATAATTTCAAAGCCCCTTTGCATAAAAACTGATATTCCTGATGTGTTCAGAGTAATTCAGGATTTCTTAGCCCAAAGTGATACCGGATATGCTCTCACTGCTCCTTCTAGAATTTTAAACAGATTATGCAGATTTGGGAGAATTCTACAGTTGATGCTGAGAGAGGGGTCATTCTCTTCGCACACAAAAATCAGGAATCTGAGATCAACACTACTGTGGCTAAGGCAAATTTGAAATTTCCTGCATTGAATGGCAGGATTCTAGTTGTAACTCCCACTATGACACTCTTTCACTGGGTCAGAGACATTGGTCATGCCGTTGATTTCAGTAAGGCCCGAGAGATGTTCAGAACAAAGCTCAGGAAATAAAGGAATTTCTTCTTGACTGTATAAGTAGAGCTTTTCAGAAAAGTTATCTAATCTTGATGCTCTTCCATTAGCGTCACTGCAGATAGGTTATTCATTGATATTTATTCATACTTTTGGTTATGGTAACACTATTATGCAAATCCCTGATAGCTCGATTTAGTGATAAAGTTGATGGTGTTGGTTACACTGGGTTCTTACAATTGATTTTCACATATCTTTTACCTGGTGAAAGAATTGAAAACGATGAATTACTGATGATCTTTCAAATCAATTTTGAATCTCTGACTGATTTAGCAAAAAGGAAAGATACTTTCAGGAGAGGAACCATTTTACCTCAGGAATTGTGGGTGTTTTTGTCTAACAAAATGCCCGACAAATATAATTTTCCAAATCCTGATGCTGTGGGACATGGCACATCCAACCCCGTTCATGACCAAAATGTTCATTTTTCTTCACTTAAATCGAAACACAATATCACCTCTGATTCTTCTCAAAAGGAATCAATTGCAAAATCAAAGACAGTAGCTAAGTCTGATTTGTCTAAGAGACAATCGAGTCTAAAGGTTGTTTCACACTCACCTATATCTTTGGAGCAACAAGGTGGAGTAAGGAAGAAACGTGTTTCCTCAATAACACACATAAAGAAGCTTGCAGAAAGAAAGAAAAGGAAAGTTTGAGCTGGTAATAAACTGGTTGATGCATCATCACACATTGAAAGTGACAGTGATGGTCCAATTGTGTTCAAGAAGCCTGCTAGACCGGTGGAGGTTACTGGTGCTAGTAGTGGATAAGACCAAAATTTAGTTGTATCTTATAAACCTAAGAAAAGATTAATAATAAAGTTAGCAAAAAAGGTTCACAAGAAACCAGATGGTCTTAAAGTATTGGCTGATATTTTCCTGGATCAGGAATCTACAAATCCTGAAAAATCGTTGTCAAATCCTGACAGGTCTCAAGCAATTCCTGATAAGATTGTGACAATTTCTAATCAGACAATTTCTACATCTCACACAACCAAGACAGGTGAAATTGCTAAGGAAGTTGATCTGCAGAAGTGTATCAAGAGGAAAGCAAAGACTTCATCTATTTCTCAATACAAGAAGATCAAACTTCAATCACCACAGAAGGGGTACAGTACACAAGAACCATCTTCTCAAAGTAAATATGTGTCTGTTAAAGCCCTAGCTACAGAAGAACCACCTGCTCAAAGAGCAGTTGCAAGCATATTCTCATATATGACTATTCCTGACATTGCTCAAGGAAGTCAAAATTCTGTAGGTAATGATATTATGAGGACAGTACAAGATAGGGAAGCTCATCAAAAGAACACTGCTGAATTGGATGCTGTTATCCATGATCCTATTTTTGAGGGAAGCACACAAGAACCTCCAGTTCAAAGGGTTGAAGAAGCTTCTACACCTCAAGTCACACAAGAACCAACAGTTCAAAGTACTGTTGCAGACTTAGAATTAAACTCTACTAAGGGATCAATTTATTACAAGCATCATATTCCTGACACAAAGACAAATCCTGATAAAGTTGTTCCTGATACTACAGCCGTACTGATCACTTCTCAAGACAAGATTGAAGCAATCTTGTTACAACCACTCAAGGCTATACCAATGCTTGATACTCCTCAAGGTACAAATTCTCTAAACTCTATTTTATCTGATGATATGACTGTGATTAGACCTTTACAAAGGAATACCTCTAGTCATATGATCATAGACAACTCTTCTCAGCCACCTCTTATTTCTGTAGGAAAAAAATTTCAGTGCTTTTCATGTGAGACTTGGAGAAAAGATTTAGTGAAAAACAGAAATCAAGAGAGGCAAGATCCTTACCTTGCAAAAGGAGAGGTAGATGAGAGAAAAGATTTAGTTAATCCTTGTAAGGAAACTTTGACTATTAAAAGTCATGAGATGAGTGGAGTGAGAGATGATGAGTTCACTTTAAAGGAACAGAGAGATTTAGGTACTCATGGTTCTTTTCTTACAGGATCTACACAGGTAACTAAGCCTTCTAAGTCAAATCTTGATTTAAAGCTCAAAGGCATAATTCCCAATTCTGTTGTTGATTATGATATTCCAAAGAGATATTCTAGTGATCAAGATGATTCTAATGACTATGATGATGATAATCCCAATGATGCTGTTTTGAAAGCCAGTATATTGAAGTATCTAAATTATCTACTTTTGGTTCATCATCTGGTCATGCTGCTTTCTACATCCTCATAGGGCTTATGAATGGAATCATTCTTGGAGATTACCCTGTGAAAAGATATCTATGGAATCTGCTCAGACTTTAGCTGATCATGCTGTTCATTTAGTTTCAAATACTGATATGAAAGCATCTATCAAATCCACTAATGTTTTAGTCACATGACTGCATTCTTCTGTCTCTGCATTCAAGGAAGATACTGTTAAAATCAGAGAGGAGCTTGCTGATCTTTCTGTGACTATGAAAGGTATAAACAAACAAAGTGGTTTGATAGTGATTCCTGATTCTGTGAAGACTAAAGAAGAAATTCTATTTCAAGTGGACTTACAAATTCTCTCTGCTTATGTTGAATATGTGAATGCTGAAAACTTCAAGGAAGAAGAAATGGTTTCTGACAGAGAAGAAAGGGCTCATAAAGGAAAAATCTGAGGATGAGTATAAATAAGAAGATGTTGCAAGAAAAAGCAGAAAGGAGATCTCAAGTATTTCCAAAGATCAAGAACAAATGCAAATGGAGAAATGTTGTTGATCTTAATTGTAATGATAAATTGAGTTTTACTCCTGAAGGAATAAGGTTGGATGGCTTACTTGGTTCTAATACCATGGGAGATAAGAAATCTTGGTTAGAACAAGCTAAGAAGCTGAAGTTGATTGAACCATTCACAAGAGCTGGAATAGGACATCATGAAGATAAACTTATCAACTTAAAGTTGTTAAACTTCACACTTGCTGATAGTCCAGATCAGGAAGTAACTGCTGATCATTTGGATAGACTTGAAGCTGTGAAGATTATTCTTGACAAACATGATGCTTCTGAATCTAAATAGAAGATCTTACTCTTATTGCAAAATGATCAAGTTCATGTTCTTTCACTTGATGAATTGATGATCATGTCTACAAAAGAATTGAAGTACATTCACTATTTGCTAAAAATTGAAGATGAAACTTCTAGTTCTGGTCAAACATGATTATTTCCAATATCAAAAGAACGATACTAGATGATGGTCGATATTATTTCGGATCATATGTTCCAAAATACATAAATTTCAGAGGGCAAGAAGTCAACATGAAGAAAGGTGAAGCTGCCATTGAAAATGTTCTTACTCAAAGACATATAACTATGAATCATGATGAAAGAAAAAGTTGCTATGTTTCATTAGAAGACATAATGACAGAAAGAGCATAAATCAGAAGTCTGAAGCTGCTATCTACCAAATCAGAAGATATTCTGTTGAAAAAGATTGATGACAGAGTTAAAGCTTTTGTTCTAAGATACTGCAGAGTTTATCAAGAAATTTGAAGGTCTATATCAAACAAAGTAAGCTTTACACTAATTATTTTGTCTATCTGGTTTTGGGACTAGAAAATTCTATTGGAATTCATGCTTATTCTGCAAAGCATAAATTGGGGGAGATTGTTGAGAATTGGCTAAGTCGAAAATCAGGATCTATGTCACAATCAGGAAATGATCAACTTCTGTAATATGATTATTCGTTGAAAGCTTCAATATCATCCGTTTATATACATAAATGATTATTCGTTAAAGCTAAAGCATTTATCCATTGATCAAAGCTATCCGTTGAAGAGAATGACTTTGATGATAAGTCATGACTGCGAGATAAATTAGAAGGTGCTGATTTATAGGATCGTAGTTGATTTAGATATATAAAGTATTAGAGTTATATTGTAACATATCTTGTAATTGATAGAGGAATGATTTGTAGTTGTGTAGTATATAAGCAGAGAATAGGTTATCACAATGTCATGCACAACTCGAGTATTCGTATAACCTAGAAGCTCTTAAGAATATTGTTCTTGAGAGAGTTTTGTAACATTTTATTCAAGATCAATATAAACTGTTATTTGATTCATCTGTTCTTACTTTAATTTCATAATACATTGATTTGTTTAGTAATTGTATCCAACCCCCCTTAAAAAATTACTTTGTTGGAAAACAAATATATAGGTAGCATCGCCTAAGTCCTTTATTGAGAAACTATTTCCCAACCAAGTCTTAGCAGCTTGTAGAGAAGGTATGTCATTCCCTATTAGTAATATGTCATATAGTACCAGGAATGCCACATGGCTCCCACTAATCTTCTTGTAAATACATGGTTAATCTTCCTTTTGAATAAATCCAAATTGTTTTATTATTTCATCAAAACAATGATTCCATCTCCTTGAGGCTTGCTTCAATCCTTAAATAGATCGAAGCAACTTACAAACCATCTTAGGGAACTTGGGATCGATAAAACCCTCAGGTTATATCATGTATACATCCTCTTCAAGGCTCCCATTTAAGAAAGCGGTTTTGACATCCAGTTGCCAAATCTCATAGTCGTAGTAAGAAGCTATTGCTAGAAAAATTTTGATGGACTTGACCATAGAAACTGGTGAAAAATTCTCATCATAGTCTATACCATTAATTTGCTTGAAACCTTTTGCCACTAGACGCGCCTTATAGGTCTATACTTTACCAACCATGTCAATCTTCTTTTTGAAAACCCACTTGCACCCAATAGGTTTTACCCCTTCGGGTGGATCAACTAAAGTCCATACTTTATTTTGATATATGGATTTCATCTCAGATTTCATCTCGGATTTCATGGCCTCTAGCCATCTCTCGGAGTCTGGACTGTTCATAGATTCTTGGTAGGTAAGAGGCTCATCATTATCTATGAACATAACATAGTCACCTTGAGTCAAGAGAAATCCATAATATCTCTTTGGCTCATGATGAGTCCTACTAGATCTACGAACAACCTGTGTTTCTGGAGCAGGAACATCTTGATGCACATCCTGCCCACTTTCCAACTCTGGTTCAATATTATTTTGTACATCTCGATATTCATTGAGATCTATAATCCTCCCACTATTTTTCTTGAAAAGTAACTCTCTTTCAAGAAATATAGCGGTTCGGGCAACAAACACTTTGTTCTCGGTAGGATTATAGAAACTATACCCTTTAGTTTCTTCCGATTTTGGTCCTAGCTTGTAAGACACCAAGTATTTCACAAACGCTCCGCATCCCGTACTTTCATAAATGACATGCTGTGACGTTTCTTAGTCCATATCTCATATAGAGTCTTTTAAACCGATATAGTTGGAACTCGATTTAGTGTATATGCAGCCATTTCTAGAGCATAACCCCAGAAACTTATTGGAAGATCTGCTAGACTCATCATCGATCGCACCATGTCCAACAAGGTACGATTTCTCCTCTCAGAAACTCCATTCCATTGAGGCGCTCCAAGAGGATTAAGCTGTGATACGATACCACACTCCTTCAAGAAACCTTTAAACTTGAGGTTTAAGTATTCTCCTCCACAATCTGATCATAGAACTTTTATACTTTCCCCTGTTTGCTTTTCCACTTCAGCCTTGTATTCTTTGAACTTTTCAAAAGAATCGGATTTGTTCTTCAAAAGGTATACATTTCCATATCTACTAAAATCATCAATAAACATAATGAAGTAGTAAAAGCCACATATTGCCATCATACACATTAAACAATATACATTGTGACGGCCTCAACCCCGGGGTCAGGAATTGATGTCACCAACAACAATAATAATAATCATAATTCAATCCAAATTATTAATAATGCATAACTACGACCCCTTTACCAAGACCTTTTCCAGGTTTAAGTATGACTTAGGTTACAACTATTACAACCCAACTAATTACAAATAATCCTGACATAATTAACCTACCGCAGCAACTCAACAAACCATCTTTGGTCCAGCACAAGTACCTCAGAGGAGCCTGACACGGAAGGCACTGCAATTCTACCCTGACTACCGCGGAAGAATCTCCTAAGCATCTGCAATATATATATAAAACATTCTGCAAGGGTGAGCAATCAATTGCTCAGTAGTACCACTATATGAATAACAAGTAAAACAGTTTATGATAAAGCAGTGATAGGAACAGAGATAATAACTCATTCGCAAAACATGTAAAACATTCATAAAGTGGATATTCCACTGTATAACTCACTTGCTCCATTACGAGAATCACAAAGCCAAATCAGATACGTACGGATATGTGAAGATAGCTGATCAGGCTATCAACACCGGACGACTACCACTGCCATCCCATATACCTGCTCCGGAACTCAGAGACTAGCTAGGTCTCTGACCTGCTGGACTAATGGGTTATATATTGCGCGCAACCGAATTAGCCTATTACTCCATCTCAATAGGCCTACTCTGGCCCCTATGTATCCCATATCTGATCTTTTTATCCAGTTTTCAAAACACTTGTACCTATTTCATTTCAAAATCATTTATTTAACCAGCACACATATAAAATCCAGTTCGCAATTTATAGGTACCTTTCGAAGTTACTTTTCCCCAAAAAAATTTGAAAACAGTGATTTATAACTACAGGGGATACATAACTTAAAACGTTTCTGTTCCATTACGAGAATAAAACATTTAGCTATTCATACATACTAAACCATAAAAGAATGGTCAGGGGTACTTGCCTTGTAGAGCTTTATAACTAATATCGATTGCCCTTGGACTGACTTGGACGCTCGGCTTTATCGCCTTACTATCAGACTATCCTGGGTCCGACTTCAACATTCAGGTCCTTCGCTTGGAACTTCGCTACGCTTGTCAACTGATCACTAAGTTATCTTTAGTTCGACGTCAATTTTCAGTTTTCCGACTAGAACCTACAGGGTCGAAACACTCTAGGTTAGACGTCCAGGTATGCTTGACATATCCTCGCTAAACCATTTACCCAATGATAACGATTCCCGACTCGTACTTATTCATATTATAATAAAACACACAACAATTAGGGTTCACGTTCTCAGAAATCGGGTCGGTGTTTGTTTCCAAAAAATACGTATACTAGTTATTTTACAAAATTAGGGTTATTGGTTTTGGCAAAATAATTTACCACTACATACAATCAGGTTCCGCACAAAATATATGCATATGCTTATTTATACTCGCTCGACGTTCCGATAATTACAGGGTATGTCCCGAATTTTCAAATTTAATTTCCAAAAATTTGGGCAGCACCTCCTCCGTTTATCGGCCTACACGTCGACCAACTCGACGTCAAATCACAACAAACAATCCACAATTAATCCAGATACAATTCTCAACCTCCGATTCAACTCAATCATAACAATCATAATTCTACACATTTCCAAATTTCAACTTAATTACAATTATTAATTATTATTCGTATTTTATATTTATTTATTTTAAAATATTAGGACTCAGAATCGTCTCATCACAGTCCGCCATCCGCTCATCGAAATTCATCGCGGACGGTAGTAAAATTCATTGGTGCCCGATAAATTCGGGTGTCCAAATGAAATACACCGATAAATTAAAATAACTTTCCGCACATAATAGATTTATTTCACAAATTTTATTCGACTATTCCTTGCAGAAAGCTAAAATAAATAAAATATTAAAAATCAATTTCATCAGGAACGGTACGCGTATCACACGCGCAAACAGCCGGAAGAAACAAAAACCACGCACAAGACATGTCACGGCCACCTAGCCGGAAATTAAACCGGCGGCAACCGGGACTAACACCAACTATGCATCAATTAGTACTGAACATACATATATACTACACATGTATGCATATATATACGCTAAGCAGCAAGATAAAATCGAACCAGGAGCCATGGCCAGAAAATGGGAAAAAATGGCCGGAACAGGCACAACAGCAGCGGCAGAACTCGCCGAGAAAAGAAAGTGAAAGGGAGAGGGAGTAAACAGAATTTGATAGAGCTGTTCCCAACGAGAGAAAGGCCGAGAGAAATCAAAAAGAGAAGAAAATATGGATGAGAGATTAAGATAAAGATTGAAGTTGTACACCCCTTCCTCACTTTCTAATTTCAGTCCACGTAACCAAATAAAAAGGACACGTGTCCCTAATTCTGACCGCACGCCTCAAATTCGACTCGAATTCACGATTTAGAGGTATATTTTACAAGTAGAAACGAGTCGAAATTTTTCTAAATTAATATTAAAATTTCCAAAATACCCAAAAACTAATGAAATAAGATTTTTGTAATTTTTAAATCATTTTTGAATCGCGCTATTACACCCGCGATTCACAATTAACGAACCGAGCTGCACTTAAAACAAATTCAGAAAATTACAAAAATAGTCTTAAAATGTTATAAATATCCCAAAGTTTATAAAAATATGAATTATGAAATTTTAAAACAATTTTTGAAACACAATTTATTCCCGTTTTTAACAAATAAATGAATCAACTCGCGGGTGAAATTAATCTCAAAAATCCCAAAAATAATTTTAAAATTCTCATAATATTCCAAACTTAAATAAATATGAGTTTCGTAATTTTTGAAACATTTCTGATTTTAATTTCCAATTTACATTAAAATACAATCAAGAAATCATACAGGGCTACAAAATTGATGAAATACTGATTTCTAAATTTTATAAAATCCCAAAAATAAATATTGAGATTATAAAGTCATAAAAATAATTTTAGAGACAATCCACATATTTACACAAATAAACTTGTATTAAATCCACTTTTAAAAGTGAAAACAATTCAATACAAGTCCATAATTCATTACGAGGACAACCCAGTACACCAAAAATCACACATACATAATAATAAAACAACACATAGCGGTCAAATCTAATACACATATTTTAATTAAATCAATCCTTCCATAATTACGCACAAAAATACATGAGTTGTTATATACATCACTATGTATAAGTCCTAATCGTTAGGCGGCCCTTCACCTTGTCCGGTAAAAGGAGCTCTAGCCATTTTTCTAATGAGACAAGATTTGCATTCTTCGTATGATTCAAAATCAAACTTATCCAAGTAACCATCTTGATGTAATTTGGAAATGCGTTTCTCATTTATGTGACCTAAACGACAATGCCAGAGGTATGTTTGATTTGAGTCTTTCATCTTAATATGTTTATCATCATTATTTATATTATAGACAAGAGTATCTAAATCAAGAACATATAAACCATTAAACAAATGTGCAACCCCATAGGTAACGTTATTCAATGAAAAGGAATAACTATTATTCTGAATCAAAAACGAAAAACCTTTCTTGTCCAAACAAGAAACCAAAATAATGTTTCTGCAAATTGTAGGCACGTAAGAACAGTTATCTAGTTCTAAAACAAGCCCAGTGGGAAACGATAAATGATAAGTCCCTACAGCTAAATCAACAACCTTTGCTCCATTTCCAACACGTAGGTCGACTTCTCCCTTCGCCAATGTCTTACTTCCCAGCAGTTCCTGCACATTTATACAAATGTGAGAACCACATCCAGTATCTAATACCCAAGATGTAGAAGTAGACAAATTGAGTTCTATAACATAAATACTTGAATCAGAAGCTTCGGTAGCTTTCTTCTTTTTCAGATCCTCCAAATAAGCAAGACAATTTCTCTTTCAATGACCCCGTTTCTTGCAATAGTGACAAGTATCACCCTTTGCAACACCACCTCCAGGCTTTAAATCCTTTTTTGGAGTAGTTTTAGGAGTAGCGGCGGGTTTGGATCTCGTCCTCTTCTTGCCTTTCCATTTGCCTTTCCTTTTGGCACTCCCTTTGTTCATCATCATTATGGGAGCAGAGGATGCCTTCTGAATTTTGGTCTCAACATTTTTTAACATAGCCAACAATTTGGTAGGTGTCTTGTCTATCTCATTCATGTTGTAATTTATTACAAACTGAGAATAGTTGTTGTTCAAAGATCGTAAGATCAGATCTATCTGGGCTTCCAGACCAATCGAGGAACCTAGAGTAGCAAGGTACTCCATATATCCAATCATCTTCAGAACATGCGGTCCAACCGGATCACGATCGCCCTGTTTGTATGCATACAAAGCTTTGCTTGTATCATGCCTCTCTTGACGAGCCTGTCCTTCAAACATACATTTAAGGTGCGCAATCATGACATAAACATCTATATGCTCATGTTGTTTCTGAAGTTCAGGACTCATAGTCGCTAGCATCAAACATGTGACATATGTGTCATCAATATGCTTCTGATAAGCAGCCTGTTGAACACGCGTTGCACCTCTAGGAAGAGGTCCAGGGCGAGGAACATCAATGATATAGAGCTTTCGCTCCTGCCTGAGGACTATCCTCACGTTCCTTTTCCAATCAAGGAAGTTTGTTCCTGTCAGCTTGTCCTTCTCAAGTGTAATAACTCAAATTTTTGAGAATTTGTAAAATTCTTGATGAATAGTAACCCTAACAATCGGGGAAAACTTTTTACCCCACACTATGTTGTGTATGAGAAATTGAGTCGATAACATGACCATACGTACCAAATGAGTGTATGTAAACGCTATTAGTTTTCGAAGAAAATGAACTTTGAAAAACGACCGTATCTATGAACCATCAAGGATTATAGGAATTATAATATAATTAGAAATGTAAAATCCTACAAATTCAAATCCAAGTATGATACTTCAAAATGTAAAGAACGTATAAGAAAGGATTTACACCGCAAACCGTTTACGAGAGTTTATTAAAAAATGAATAAGCAATCGAGCGAACGCGTAAACGAATAAATAAACGTATCAAACCAAGCTAACTATACAAGCTAACTAGAGTAAGAAACTAACCATGGTCAAGTAACCAAATAGTAACCTAGCTAGATAGAATGATAACCTAAAAGCTATTAAATATTATCCTAGGATATAAACTAAGTAGAATAGCTTGCATCCTTGAATGGCTAGCCAAGATTTTCATGGATTTAGTAGTACTAGGATATATACGAAGTCATATAACACAATTTTACGTAAGAAGAATTCTAGAACATAATACAAAACTCTCTCTTCTCTCCCTTCTTCTTCCATTCGGCCTCATCCAAGAAAAACAAAGAAATCAATTTGAAAACACCAAGTTCTAGCGATGGAAAAATTCCACCATTAAATCCCAAGTTTCATACATCCTAAACTAAGGTAAGATAAATTTTTGAGCTCATTATATTAAGGTTTGATGGGTGAAATAAATACAAGAAAAGTGATCAAGAATAGTAATAAATAGTAACTTTTCTTGGTTTCTTGATTTTTATGGCTTGATTTAGATTCCTTAAACTCAACCAAGCATCCCCAAGACTCCACCATCATCAAGAACACATCACAAGCTTTCAAGAAAGGTATAAATCTTTGACCAATCTTTATTTAAGGTTTAAGTTTCAAGAAACTTTGAAATCCTAGTTATAAACCTAGTTTTAATGGTTGATTTGCTAATATCTTGATGTTTAGTTAATTATTTTTAAGGTTGATGATTGTTGACTCAAGAACAATATGTTCTTGAGAGGAGTTAGTATTGAGATGATGATATGATGGTTGTTGATGGTGGTATAATGGTTTAAGACGTAAACAAAACACGAATTGTAATCGTAACCTCGTTAAAACGAACAAAACTTAACTTAAAGTTTCTGCAGAAGTTTTTGAATGTGTAAACTGTAGATTCTTAAAACTTATGATATAAAATATTATAAGGATCGTTTAGGCGCTTGAATCTCTTGATTTCGATTTAGGGATCAAAAGTTATGTCCGTTTTAGTAAAAGTGATTTACGCGACAAAAACTGCTACGAATTATGAATTTTGGGAATTGAAATGATCGACTTAAAAATATTCAAAAATCATGAAATTTTTACAGAGAGTAAGAAATAGAATTTATTAACCTATATAAAAATTTCAAGTGAAAATATGAATTTCTCAATTTTATAAAAATATCGGAGTCGAGACTGCGCGATTAGAAAACCATTAAGAATTGTAAACAGAGTCGAGGACCGAAATGTAAAGGACTTAAACAAACATAAAGGATTTCGAAAAGAAAAAGAACGTGACAAGAATATGTGCTTAAAGAAATAATAAGAGTAAAGTGAGTTGCGGGAACGATTAATAAGTAGCGCATATCTACGATTCACCATAAATAAGAATGGGATCTAACGAAATGATATGTGTTTATGATTATAGATTTTCGAGCGGACCCTAGAGCATCCTTCACCTTAAAGTACCAAGGAAAGTTTACAGACCCAACTCCATATACTGTTGTGTTGTGAAAATATTGTTTTACTGTCTTTTGCATAAATGCCATGCTTTCCATGATACTAGTATTTAAGTTTTCGCATCAATAGCTATTGCGTCACGTTGTATATATATCGTAGAATATTTTAACGCCACCATGAGCGTGATATATAATTATCAGACCGAGAGTCTATCGGAGTTTTAAACAAAAACCCGGGAGTCATTTCGGTGATGTTTAGGACGATTAAAAATCCGTACTTGTTTTATTCCAAGGGACTCGATGTCCACTTGCGAAGTATTAAAATACCTCCAATTTATTTAAAACGATTTCCAAAGATCATATTCCCTCAACTATATTTAATTACTCGAATACGAATATTATTTCAATTGTTCATTTAATATAGGAGAAGTATTCTCCAACAAATTATTATTTCAAACTCGATTAATTATATTATTAAAGATTACCCTAATTATTTAAACGTAAAATAGTTGAGGAATATTATTTCAAATATTCTTTTAAAACATAATTATTCGAGGTATATTTATTTAATAATTATTATTTAATTATTATTTAATTATTAAATGATTTAATATAATTTAAAAATCTTAAGACCTACTTTAAAAATACTTTCTGAGTTTCATAAAGTTATTCGAATACTTTCAAATCGTCGAAAAATATTATCTCGACTTATTTTAAATATTCTGAATATAGTTTCAAAAAAAACTCCCCCTTATTTAATTATCTGTTGACAACGGTCAACACAGGTCCTTAGTACTTCCTCCGAAAATTCTCGGAAGTACATATATATATATACATATAAGATGAGCTATTTCTATCAACAAGCAAAACGCTTGGGAAGCTTCGATGTGGTTCGAGTTCTCGAGATATGATAGAATTTTTCAAAGGACTTGGAGGGGTAGACTCTAGTACGAAGAGTACTAGGGAGACTACCAAAGGTACTGCAGGCGAAGGTACTCTGTGTACTCATGAACTTGTGAAGTATGTGTATACCCAAAATGGGACACGTAGCCCGAATGCGGCAAGGGTGATAATCGAGATACGAAGATGTCTTCCTTCTACTAGTAGAAAAGGTTATTATTTCCGTATTACGACTAATCATCGTATGCAGTGGCTTCAGTGAATGTCTTAAATTCTTCCAACCTAAGTGCTGGGTTTACCATTAAGGTATTCGTAGGATAATAAGTCAACAAAACGAATATTTTGGAACGAAGGTGTGTATCATCGAGGAAAACTATTTTAAATAAACCTATTTATCATATATGGAATTATACATGAATTTCTCATACAGTCTGTTCATACTGTACATTGTTATGTTGGGCATTATAGCTCACACTTGTTTTTTTAAATTGACACAACACAACAGTGAATCAAGATGTCTATCATGAAACTCACGGCCAGGAAACAGGTAGGAAATGGCCATCTGTTCCATAGGATGTTTGGTGTTGTACCTCAGGTAGATCGGATAAGCTGGATTGGTTTTTAGTTGTTTTTAGTCTGGATTATTTACAAGTAAGACTTATGTAAGATAATAACAAAGAAATGAATATTTGGCCGCCGATCTAACCTTACATAAAGGTTACTTTCGCCGTAAGACTTAATCACTTTTAGGATTATAATAATTATCACTTTGTGAATGGATACACTCTAGTAATGCATGGTTAGTTTCCAAGACAATAACGTGTAAGTGTGTGTGTGTGTGTTGATAAGTGTGGGGTCGTAAAGGTGTGAGTATTATATATTGCGGAACGAGATATGTGTTATACTTGATTCAGATGGCGTGGCCTCCTAGATCCCTGACCCCGAATTTTGGGGTGCCACAGAAATGGTATCAGGGCCTTAGGTTATCAAATCTTGGAAATGATAGGATATAAAACACGTAAACATAAGAATAATAATAATCAATTAGAACTCAAGTCGAGTTCGTCGTCAGACTGCATGGGTGGTTTTGAAAGTTTTATTCTCAAGGGAATTCCGACTCTACGTTAGTAACACCTTGCCTATTGTGTCAGGTACCAGTGGAGCCTATGGGGGAGGTTGACCCTATTGAGGACATTATAGCCCCTAAGCGTGACCCTACTCCCGAGTTGGAGGACCCACATATTGATGACTCGGATGATGACGCTACTGAGGATCCCCCGGAGGATGAGACTGACTTCCCTGTCCCCATAGCTAATGATGTTGAGATGCCCCAGGGCGATGGCGTAGACTGGATAGACATAAAGATGTACCCTCTCCTGACCTTTCACCCTCCTACACCTCACCCAGGGATGATGAGCCCTTTGCTCTACATTGATGAGGACGAGGATGACGAGATGGATGCATAGACCTACGAGGTTCATGACATATCCTTCAGTGACCCGGACTCACCTCTACCACCCCCAGCGACCATACATGTAGCGTGTATGACTGGATAGTGGCTCAGCTTAACACTGAGATCATCGTGACATCTGCCCGCATTATGGAGCTACGATAGGCGCTAAACATCGAGAGAGCCATCAGGCTAGGATACCTAGGGGACTTTAGAGTTGCTTCCCCGGCTATAGCTCGGAGGGAGATTGATGGGATTAAGCTCTGTACCCGAGTACAGATGAGGATGACGGCGATGGGAGGATACATCCCAGTAATTGATGTAGAGCTGATGTTGGAAGGAGCGATGAGGAGGGTTCGAGACCTCACGCGCAGTGACAGTGACTGAGAGGCCAGTGACTACTTATGGACCTTGCAAAGGGTTGGGTGACTTGTCACCAATTTTGTTAGGATAGCTAGTAGTAGATAGCATTCCTAGCCCTTCAGGGTACCCGGTGTATGTATTTGTATTTCAGTATTTAGGATCATGTAGTTGATGTATTATATTCAGGACCATGTATGGATTCGGATGGTTGTTTTTCCCCCAAGATGTATTCTAGGAGACCCTATAATATATATCTAGCAGTTATTAAGAAATTGATTACCAATTACTGCACTTGATAAATGCATGCTAGATAATTATTAACATGCTTACCTACGAATAGATTAATCCAAATGTAAAATTTTGCAACTGTATTGACATATTTTCATTATCAGAACAATTCCACCCCGTCGAAGAGGAACCAGGGCACGACCCACAGAATCTGTCAACCAACAACGAAATAGACCCGACCATGTACTGAATGAGGAAAGTGAAGAAGACCTAGACTATAATGAGTATGATGAAGAGGATTATATAGAAGAAGAAGCTGAGGATACCCATCAGGGAGGGAACCCTATGAATGAATTTATGGAACTTTTAAGGGCCAATATGAACCAACAGCTCATTCCACCACAGGCGCATATTGTCCAACAGACTGATGCCACTACCTTCAGGGCATTCAAATCTCTCAAACCCCCAAAGTTTCTAGGATCGGCCGACCCCATTGAGGCACGGGCCTGGATCATGGAAATAGAAAAGTCCTTCGAAATACTAGGTGTTGAAGAGCGACACAAGATCATTTTCGCCTCTTACATGCTGAAAGGGGAAGCTTACTACTGGTGGGAGTCCAAACTAAACCTCGAGACTGATGATGTGGTTCCATGGGATAGATTTACCCGATTGTTCTTAGATAAGTATTTCCCTAGGTTCATGGAACCTTAGATGGAGATTAAGTTTCTAGAGCTGAAACAGGATAAGATGATTGTGGCGGAGTACAAGGCCAAGTTCACCGAGTTGTCACGATTTGTACCTGAGTTTGTGAATACAGAAGAAAAGAAGGCCCGGAGGATTTAGCTTGGTCTGAAACAGTGGATCCAGAACTGTGTAGCAGTGCTAGAACTGACAGATTATGCCACCTTGGTGCAAAAAGCATCAATTGTTGAAGCGGGTAGTGAACAAAGTTTAAAGGAGAAGGAAAATAGGAAAAGGAAGATAGGAAGTCAAGGAGGAGGAGGAGGAACCAGGAACATGAGCCTTCCAAGCAGGTTTGTCAGGGGAGTGGTGTCCCAACCTGCGAGAGGCCCCAGATTTAGAAAGGCCCCAAGTGAGAGCGTTGGCCAGGGCGGCGGACCATCTAGTACAACATTTCACAGCCAACCCTGTGCCCCAATACCGGAGTGTCAGACATGCGGAAAAAGACACCTTGGAGGGTGCAACTAGGGGAGAGCTCCTCTGAAATGCTACAGGTGCGACCAAACCGCACACTTCACCAACAACTGCACCCAACCCAACGTGGCGTGTTTCTAGTATGGGAAGGTAGGGCACATGAGGAAGGATTGCCCGACATTAAGACCCCCAGCCTCAGGGATGAGCAGAGCGACATCCAACCGGCCCTTAACTGCTAGGACTTTTAACATGACCATTCAGGACGCTGTCCGGAACACTGATGTGATAGCAGGTACCCTCCCGTTAAACTCCGAACATACAAATATTCTATTTAATTTTGGAGCGACCAAGTCTTTTATATCTCAAAATTTTTCTAAGAAGTTAAAACTTAACGCCATACCCTTACATGAGGTATTACAAGTAGAAATAACGAACCGAGAAATACTTCTTGCAAAATTAAGTACACCTTAAATGCAAGTTGAAACTAGAAGGGAAAGTCTTTAAAGTTCACTTAATCCCATTTGTGATGGATACTAAGAAGGAGGTTCCCAATATACAGGACATACCCGAAGTAAATGAATTCAAGGATGTATTTCCAAAGAACTTACCACGATTGACACCCGACAGAGAAATAGAATTCGTTATAGAATTAGCACCAGAGACGGCACCAGTGTTTAAGGCCCCTTATAGACTAGCCCCAGTTGAGATGAAGGAACTAGCTTCTTAACTGCAAGAATTATTAGATAACAGGATGATAAGACCCAGTGTGTCACCATGGGGTGCACCAGTACCGTTCGTAAAGAAAAAGGATGGTAGTATGAGATTATGCATAGACTACCGAGAGTTGAACAAGCTGACTATCAAGAATAGGTACCCTCTCCCTAGGATTAAAGACCTATTCGACCAGCTCAAGGGTGTTGTGAACTTTTCCAAAATAGATTTGAGGACATGATATCACCAGTTGAAAATCAAACCTGAGGATATACCAAAGACTTCCTTTCACACCAGGTATGGACATTATGAGTTCTTAGTCATGTCATTTGGGCTAACCAATGCACCCGCAGCCTTTATGGATTTGATGAACAGAGTGTCCAAGAAGTACCTAAATATATGTGTGATAGTTTTCATAGATGATATTCTAATCTACTCAAAGAAAGAGCGAGGACATGCAGAACATTTGAGGATAGTCTTATAAATCTTGAGGAATGAGAAATTTGTATGCCAAGTTCTCGAAATGCAAGTTTTCGTTAAAGGAAGTTCAGTTCTTAGGGCATGTGGTGAGTAGCAAAGGAGTTTTAGTCGACCCCGCCAAGATAGAGGTGGTATCCAATTGGGAAAGACCGACTACCCCAACCGAGGTTAGGAGTTTTATGGGTTTAGCAAGATATTACCAGAGATTCGTGCAAGACTTTGCCAAGATAGCCGGCCCGTTGACTAGGCTTACACGGAAAATGGAAAAGTTTGTGTGGACAGAGAAATGTGAGGAAAGCTTTCAAGAGCTGAAAAGGAGAATGGTGTCAACACCAATGCTCGCTCTTCCCGATGGAAAAGGAGATTTTGTAATATATAGCGATGCCTCACACAAGAGACTAGGATGTGTGCTTATGCAGCACGGAAAGGTTATTGCGTATGCCTCTCGGCAGTTAAAAGAATATGAGATCAGGTACCCAACCCACGATCTAGAATTAGGAGCCATAGTGTTTGCCTTGAAAATTTGGAGGCACTACTTGTACGGTGAAAAATGTGAGATAGAGGAGATGGTTAGAGCTGATTAAGGACTACGATTGTGAAATTTTTTATCACCCGGGTAAAGCCAATGTGGTGGCTGACGCCCTCAGTAGGAAGGAGAGACTCAAAATGATAATGACATATGAGGAGTTAGTTAAGGAATTTGAGAAGATGGAGATCGACGTGAGAATAACCGGTAAAGGATCAGAAGGACTATTCGAGATCAAGTTAGTACCGGAATTGGTTGAAAAGATACGAGTGTGTCAGGAAGGGAAGATGAATGAAGAAAGAGAAACATTGATCGGTGAAGAGATCAGATGCAAAAGGGATCATGAGGTATGCATCCCGGATTTGGATTCCGAATGTGCAAGAACTAAAAGATGAGTTGTTGCACGAAGGGTACAACTCCAGGTATTCAATCCACCCAGGGAGTACAAAAATGTACCGTGACCTAAAGGAATATTATTGGTGGCCAAACATCAAAAGAGAAGTAGCAGAGTCAGTTAGCAAATGCTTGACATGCCAGAGAGTGAAGGCTGAACATCAGCGACCGAATGGACTATTACGGCCCCTGGAAATTCCGGAATGGAAATGGGAGCATATAGCCATGGATTTTGTGACAGACCTACCAAGGATTAAAACCAATCACGATGCCATATGGGTTATCATAGATAGATTAACCAAGTTCACGCACTTCCTTCCAATCAACGAAAGGTACACCGTAGACAAGCTAGTGGATATTTACCTAAAAGAAATCATGGTGAGGCACGGTATTCCCGTTGCCATAGTGTCAGATTGAGACCCAAGGTTTAACTCCCCATTTTGGAGAAGCTTCCAAGAGTGTGTAGGAACTAGACTAAATATGAGTACCGCTTACCACCCCCAAACCGATGGACAAAGAGAAAGGACTATTCAGACCTTAGAAGATATGCTGCGAGTGTGTGCCATTGACTTTAAAGGGAATTGGAATGACCACTTACCCCTGATCGAATTTTCCTACAACAATAGCTATCATGCTAGCATAGAAATGCCTCCGTATGAAGCTCTTTACGAAAGAAGATGCCGCTTTCCCTTATATTGGGGTGAGATTGGAGAATATAAAATAATAGGACCCGAGTTAGTCCAGCAAACCAGAGAGATGGTGGGACTCATTAGAAAGAGGCTGGTAGCAGCTCAAGATAGACAAAAGAAGTATGCCGACCAGACCATGAAAGATAGAGAGTATGAAGTAGGAGATTCAGTGATGTTGAAAGTATCTCCATGGAAAGGAGTGATGAGATTTTGAAAGAAAGGGAAACTAAGCCCCAGATTCATAGGACCCTTTGAGATCTTAAGGAGAATAGGACATCTAGCTTACGAGCTCGCCTTACCTCCTAATCTGCAACAAGTGCACAACGTGTTCCATGTGTCGATGCTAAGGAAATACCATACCGATGCGCGACATATGATAGAGTATGAACAGGTAGACTTATAACCAGACCTGACCTACGTTGAGCGACCAGTAAGAGTGATGGACCAGAAAGAACAAGTCCTGAGGAAAAAGACTATGAAGCTGGTCAGAATCTTGTGGAGAAATCAGAATGTTGAAGAGTCAACTTGGGAACTAGAAGACGCAATGAAGAATAGATATCCCCGCCTGTTTTCTAATTGATTCCGGGACGGAATCCTTTTTAGAGAGGAAGACTGTAATAACTCGAATTTTTGAGACTTTGTAAAATGCTTGATGAACAGTAACCCTGACAATCGGGGAAAACCTTTTAGCCCACACTATGTTGTGCATGAGAAATTGAGTTTCAGAGTCGATAACATGATTATATGTACCAAATGAGTGTATGTAAATACTATTAGTTTTCGAAGAAAACGAACTTTGAAAAACGACCGTATCTATGAACCATCAAGGATTATGGGAATCACAAAATAATTACAAATTTAAAAACCTACAAATTCAAATCCAAGTACGATACTTCAAAACGTAAAGAACGTATATGAAAGGATTTACACCGCGAACCGTTTACGAGAGTTTCTTATGAAAACGAATAAGCGACTGAGCAAACGCGTAAATAAATAAATAAATGTATCAAACCAAGATAACTATACAAGCTAACTAGAGTAAGAAACTAACCATGGTCAAGTAACCAGATAGTAACCTAACTAGATAGAATGATAACCTAAAAGCTACTAAATAGTAACCTAGGATCTAAACCAAGTAGAATAGCTTGCAACCTAGAATGGCTAGGAAAGATTTTCATGGATTTAGTAGTACTAGGATATATAAAAAGTCATATAACACAATCTAACACAAGAAGCATCCTAGAACATAACACAAAACTCTCTCTTCTCTCCCTTCTTCTTCCATTCGGCCTCATCCAAGAAAAACAAAGAAATCAATTTGAAAACACCAAGTTCTAGCCATGGAAAAATTCCACCATTAAATCCCAAGCTTTATACATCCTAAACTAAGGTAAAATAAATTTTTGAGCTCATTCTATTAAGGTTTGATAGATGAAATAAATTCAAGAAAAGTGATAATGAATCGTAATAAATAGTAACTTTTCTTGGTTTCTTGATTTTTATGGCTTGATTTAGGTTCCTTAAACTCAACCAAGCATCCCCAAGACTCCGCCTTCATTCAAAAACATATCACAAGCTTTCAAGAAATGTATAAATCTTCGACCAATCTCTATTTAAGGTTTAAGTTTCAAGAAACTTTGAAATCCTAGTTATAAACCTAGTTTTAATGGTTGATTTGCTAATATCTTGATGTTTATTGAATTAGTTCTAAGGTTGATGATTTTTGCTTCAAGAACGTGATGTTCTTGAGAGGAGTTAGATTTGAGATGATGATATGATGGTTTTTGTTAATCGCTAAACACGCGCTAATAATACACGCAAGTATACGAGTTCGCAAGTAGTATAGAATCTTTTCTAGTTCATTCCCACAGAGACTGCTTTGGTTGATTAATTAATTTATGCACTTATACACCGATGATATAGTTATTATTCAATGCTAAGACGATAACAAATTGTGGTTGTTTATAACTAAGAATTATGCTAACTATTATAACTACGAGAATAAGATTGACTGAATTAATATATATGACAAACATGGGATTCTAACTTCATTAATTACTTCATTCAATAACCTTATTGTTCTCAACCTTAAAATGCAATGGTGATGATACTAATCAGATAACACGAAACTAATAAATGCCAACTTTCGTTGCACGAATACCATACTACCAGACATCCACAAAAGAGATAGAAGCTGAATAAACACCAATTATATTGAGACCCTATATGTCTATAGAATTTCACAACATAACGGTTTAAGTATAAGTTATCTATCTTGATTACACAGGGCAAGTAAGATGGTTAAAATTACCTACGAATCATGCATCATAGTACATGAACCTATGTTAGCATGGCAAGTTCTAAATCCTTAAATTCACTTTCGCTTTATTAAGAATTAACACACTATCTTATAAGTTCGCGACGCTCATAAGACGAATACGCACAACCAATACTAGGCTATCATACAATCACCATATGCTAAGGCATCGAAATAATTTAACTAAAGAAATCCATAAATAAATCCGCTAGAACCCCACGACAACGATTAGCCCATAATCGGACTCATCATCAACGTGGGTTCCGATGAAAGCATGGTATAACAAACGTAGTCTTTATAACGAATAAATAGACCAAAGTTAACACAAGAGTATATGTTCAACAAAACAAGAAATGAGCATCCAAGATTACAACTCAAAATAAAGATTCACAAGAATAAACTAGCTCGTCTTCGCCTTTGTTGAATTATGCTATAGGTCTTTTGTCGTCTTCTCCTTAGCTCTAATATGTCTCTTCCTTGATATTGATTGATATCTTATTAAAACTGACCTAAAGATGTTTATATAGCAGCCCTATGCAGTGTAGACTTCTTTCTCTCAGAAACCAAGTAGAAACAGGAATCTATCATCCCGACACGGCGCGGTCACGCGCTTGATCAGCGTGGGAGCGCTGGCTTTCTGTACTTCGGCGCGACCGCGCGCTTGATCAGCGCGGGCGCGCTGGACTTCTGCAAGAAATTATTTTCTCCATTTTCCTTGCAGCTTCGAGCCGGCTTCAACGAGCGTTTATTCCAACACCACCTTAACACCAAATTAGCACCAAAATAATGCTAATTCACCTGATTACCTAAATAATGCCTGAAATGCAAAAACACTCAAAAACACGTTAAAACACTTAACAACTTGAGTACAAATGCATCAATTCAAAGCTTATTAGAGCATAATAAAGTGTCATAAATGCCACTCAACATACCCCCAAACTTGAATCGATGCTTGTCCTCAAGCATAAACAGACTCAAAGAACAAGAAATAAAAATGCATTAATGCAACTAATATGAATGCAACGATCCCCATAGAATAACTAAACCAATCAGCAAGCAACACCTCAGCAAATACAGTTATTCGTATAAAGATTAGTCAAATCTCACAACTCAACCTATAAACTAGAGACGTGCGTGTGTGCAAATGCTTACAGATGTACTATCGCAACTAGATCAACAATCATGATTCATTTACTTATTAAAACAATCACAGATTTATAAATAGAATAAAAGCTAGACTCAAATTAACTTATAACACTTCAATTCTTATATTGGAGTTTTCTATGGAATCATGCTTTTATTCAAAACAACACAAACATGCTTATTTGATCGTGCAATGAGTGAGGTCCACAAAATACTTATACAATAGTACCCATGTAGCGAGCGTTAGGTTAGCGGATCCCAGACTATAAAAGCCTTAGGTCACTGGGCACAAACTCCCCTAAGAACTGAATAACTCGAGTACTAAAGAGCCCACTCGTGATCAATTATACATGACACTTATTCTTTTTTTCCCTTTTTTTCTTTTTTTCAACAAACTTCTGAACGAGTGTGTTTCACTCCATCTCGTTCAACCCTAGACTACTCATATAAATATGAGCTGGCTACTAGCCATTTGACACCTAGCCATACAACTAGCAATAAAATCCAATTTTTAAATATCCATGTCTTTTATTATTAAGAAAATATCCTAAATTCTAAATATAAACCAACGACTAAACCTCGACAAACCAACAAACCATGACTATGATCTAGCACTCTAGAAACTTATAAGACTTAGTGAAATAGAAGTGTTTCTAGCATGCAATTTAACTTGATATGACTTAACATCTCTAAACACGACATCATTACACTAGCATCAATATCACAAGTCAATCGGAAAAATTATCTAAGGGATCATGTTATAATGCAAATGCATGTAAACTATATGAACAAAATAACATAAGACTACCAAAAATAAAAAAAATGTATGAAACAAAATATGCAATATGTATGAACTAAACTATCATGAACATGCAACTATATGAGACTCACACAAAAATATATTCCTTCAACTACTACCCCCAAACTTAAAATATTCATTGTCCTCAGTGTAGTTAATAGTAAGGAATTCAAGCATACCTAATCAAAATCAGAATCCTCACCCTCAACGGATGGAGTGTCAGGTGTGTCTGGAGGCGGATACACGGAATCCTCACCAAAAACTGGCCACGAAATGTCAACACCGGTGGCTCTGAAAGTTGTCCCAAGTGCCTGGGTGAGATCATGTGCAAACCAACTATGAATATCGTGCATCGAATCCATCCTCCTCACAAGACGCCTATACTGCGTCGAACTCAAACCAGCTCCCATCTCTGCTCCCACTGCCTCCTGCTGCTGCTGCGATGGACCAGCATCCTCTCCACACTGAGCTCTCCAAGCTGCTCGACGGGCATGCTGAGAACCTCCCGCTGTAGCTGCCTCCATAGGCACACCACCTGGCAGATGAGCATAAGAGTACCCAAGCCCCTTAGGATCGGGCTTGCCACCATACCACTCAACCATGCTATGGAGCGTAGAACTATCAATAGGAGCACTGGAAAGCTGCAGCTGTTCATGTGCTGGCCAATGAACACCAACCGCCACACACAACTTCGTCACTACGGACGCATACGGAATAGCACCTATAGTACCTCCTCTCAACAATCTTAAAATCCCCTGATATATCACGATCCCCAAATCAATATAATCACCCTGCAGAATCCCCCATAGCAAATGAGCACGCTCCATAGTAATCTCATGCACATGCGTAGATGACATGATATTAGCAGAAATAAACGAGTTCCAAACCCGTTCAAACCTGTTCATGCACGATGCAGGGAACGTGGAGTAATCACTAGTGCCCCTCTTGAAATTCCAATGAGTCTTAGGCACACACAGAGTTGCAAAGATCATATCCAAATTGAAGTCCTCAGGAGTCTTATCATTCCAGGTGTCCTAACCCACCTTCCTCGCGGGCTGCTCAATTACCCTCTTAATCGCATCGGCACTGTACTCGACAGTCATCCCCCTGACCACCGTGAAGCCATTCTTCTCCCCTTTACGTTAGCATAAAACTCCCGCACAACACTCATGGGCACAGCAGCAGGAGCCTCACAAAAAGGAAACCAGTCCATCTCAAGAATCATCTCCAAAAGGTTACCATCGTTCCCTGATGGCAAAATCCCTCGCTCCTTAGCAATAGGTTTCGAGAGAAGCCTCGTGTACTCCTCTTCAGCCCTAGGAATAGAAAACCTGGGCCTTACACCACCCGTAGATAAAGAATCGGTGGTGCTGCTGCCTACTTGTGTTCTTTGTCTCTTGGGTGCCATTGGAATTGAATGAGAGAGAATAAAAGTTAAGTGTTTGAGAGAGACTTATATTTTGAGAATTTGTGAGGTGGTGGAGAAGTTTGTTTATAAATATATGTATTTATAGGTGGAGAGGTGAGAATTTGATAAGGAACAGAAGTGGGAATTGATTATGGGAATCGTGGGAATAATGGAATTGATTAGAAGAGGGAATTATGGGATGTGGAAGAGTAAAATTCGGGTTGGAATTGATTTCTGAGTAAAAGTCCCGATTTTACCTTATAAAACTGCTGAAATAAAATTTTTTCGAATAGGGACACGGCGCGGCGGCACACTAGGACAGCGCGGGCACACTCACTCTCTGGAAAACGGGCGTGGTCATGCGCTAGATCAGCACAGGCACGCTTAGTTACTGGAAAAATGGCGCGGCCGAGCACTAGATCAGCGCGGGCGCGCTTTGTTACCAGAAAAACGGCGCGGAATTTTTTTTTCCCTGATTTTTTTTGTGTTTTTCTCCTTTCTTCTTGCTTCTTCTATCTACTAAAGTACAACAAACTTGGGTTGCTTCCCAAGAAGCACTTCTTTTACGTCGCTAGCTCGACGTAGAATTTTGAGATCAAGTGGACAATCGAATGGCACTAACCACCTTGCGGTTTGCCGTGTCACCATAATAATGATTCAATCTTTTACCATTAACTTTGAACGCTTGGCCCGGATCATTCTCAAAAATTTCCACCGTTCCATGCGGAAACACAGTTTTGACAATGAACGGCCCTGACCATCTTGACTTCAACTTTCCAGGAAAAAGATGGAGACAAGAGTTGAATAAAAGAACTTGCTGCCCTGGCACAAATGATTTGAGCACTAGACCCATATCGTGCCATCTCTTGACTTTTTCCTTCTATATTTTGTTGTTCTCATAAGCTTGAAATCGAAACTCGTCGAGCTCATTCAGTTGAAGCATCCTCTTCTTTCTAGTTGCATCCAAGTCCAGATTCAATTTCTTCAAAGCCCAATATGCTTTATTCTCTAGCTCCACCGGAAAATGACACCTCTTTCCATAAACCAATTGAAATGGAGACATTCCCAAAGGAGTTTTATATGCTGTTCTATAAGCCCAAACAGCTTCATCAAGCTTTAAAGACCAATCTTTCCTTGACGGACACACCACTTTCTCTAAAATGCGCTTGATCTCTCTGTTAGATAACTCAGCTTGACCATTTGTCTGAGGATGATAAGTCATGGCAGTGCAATGATTCACATTATACCTCTGCATCATGGCAGTGAACTTACGATTGCAAAAATGTGACCCCTCATCACTAATTATGACTCTTGGAGTTCCAAACCTTGTGAATATCTGCTTGTGAAGAAAATTAGGCACCACCTTCGCATCTTTCATTGGAAACACCTTAACTTCAACCCATTTTGACACGTAATCAACTGCCAACAAGATATACTGATTGTTCAAGATGAGACAAATGGCCCCATGAAGCCAATTCCCCAAACATCAAAGACCTCAACCTCGAGAAGCACATTAAGAGGCATCTCATCCCTCTTAGACATATTACCCACACGTTGACATTGATCACATTTCAAAACAAACTGGTAAGCATCTTTAAACAAGGTCGGCCAAAAGAAACCTGCATGAAGAACACGAGCTGTTGTCTTTTCTCCATCATAATTTCCTAAATAAGCCGTTGAGTGGCAATCTCGGAAGATTCCCCCCATTTCGCTGTAAAGAATACATCTCCTGATGATTTGGTCAGCTCCTTTTCGAAAAAGAAACGGCTCATCCCACATATACCACTATACTTCATGTAGAAACTTTTTCTTTTGAGCAGAAGATAAGTCAGGAGGCATGATATTACTCACAAGGTAGTTCACAATGTCTGCAAACCACGATTTTTCTTCTTACACTCCAAACAACTGCTCGTCGGGAAAAGACTCATTTATCAATATCTTATCCAATGAAGTAGAATTAGGATTCTCTAAACGCGAGAGATGATTAGCGACTTGATTTTCAGCCCATTTTCCGTCCTTGATCTCTATCTCAAATTCTTGGAGTAAAAGAACCCATCTAATCAATCTAGGCTTTGAGTCCTTCTTTGAGATGGGATATCGAATTGCGGCATGATCAGTAAAAACTGCCACCTTAGTCCCAAGTAGATAAGATCGAAATTTCTCAAAACCTTAGACAATAGCCAAAAGTTCTTTCTTCGTAGTAGTATAATTCAGTTGAGCACTATTTAGGGTTTTACTAGCGTAGTAGACCACATGAAATATGTTGTTCTTCCTCTGTCCAAGAACTGCTACAACTGCATAGTCACTTGCATCACACATCATCTCAAAAGGTTGGCTCCAATCAGGTGCATTTATGACAGGTGCCGTGATTAACCTCTTCTTCAATATCTCAAAAGCTGCATGGCACTCGTCATCAAATTTGAAAGGAACATCTTTTTCTAGCAAACTGCATAACGACTTTGAAATCTTAGAAAAGTTTTTGATGAAACCTGTAGAAACCCGCATGACCAAGAAAACTACGAATTTCCTTAACAGAAATAGGTGGAGGAAGATTCTCAATGAACCTTGGCTTTGTCCGCCTCAAGACCTTTACTAGAAACCTTGTGCCCGAGAATAATGCCATATCGCACCATAAAGTGACATTTCTCCCAATTGAGAACCAGATTAGTCTCAACACACCTCTTGAGAACGTGTCCCAGATTTTGCAAGCATTCATCAAAAGAATTGCCAAATACAGAGAAGTTATCCATAAACACCTCCACATTCTAGCCTATCATATCAGAAAAGATAGCCATCAGGCATCTCTGAAATGTGGCTAGTGCACTACACAGACCAAAAGAAACTCGTCTGAAGGCAAAAGTACCAAATGGATAAGCGAAGGTAGTTTTCTCTTGATCTTCTGGAGCGATACAAATCTGATTATAACCCGATTAGCCTTCCAGAAGACAGTAGTACTCATGACCAGCTAACATGTCAAGCATCTGATCAATGAAGGGCAAAGGGAAGTGATCCTTCCTAGTGGCTTTGTTCAGCTTCCTATAATCCATGCAAACTCTCCACCCCGTGACTGTTCTAGTAGGAATAAGCTCATTCTTCTCATTTTCTACCACAGTAATGCCACCTTTCTTTGGCACACATTGAACCGGGCTTACCCATGAACTGTCAGAAATAGGGTAGATAATCCCTGTATCTAGCCACTTAAGAATTTCCTTCTTCACTACTTCCTTCATGATTGGATTGAGGCATCTTTTCTGCTCGACCATAGGCTTGCTACCTTCCTCTAGCAGAATTTTATGCATGCAATAAGAAGGGATGATTCCCTTGATATCTGTTATAGTCCATCCAATTGCTGATTTGAACTCTCTTAGAATCCTCCAAAGCTTTTCCTCGTCACTACCTGAAAGGTCGAATGCAATATTAACAGGCAGAGTAGATACATCACCTAAAATGCATACCTCAAATGCTCAGGTAAAGGCTTAAGCTCAAGAGTAGGAGCTTCCTCAATAGATGGCTTGAGGCATTTAAGAGCTTTGTTTAATTCCTCCATTCCAAGAGATTCAAAAGGCATATCAATCTTCCTTTTCCAGGGAGAAGCATTCAAATATTACAATTGTTCTTCACCTTTGTCATCTTTACTATCCAAATTTCCCAACAAGGCTTTTTCTAAGGCATCAGACCTTAGCAATTGATCAAGTTCCAATGTGACCACCGAATCGACCAATTCAACTTTTAAGAACTCCTCATTATCAGTAGGAAATTTCATAGCATTGAACACATTAAAAGTTACATCCTGATCCAGTATTCGCATCGTGAGCTCACCCTTCTGCACATCAATCAAGGTTCGTCCAGTTGCCAATAAAGGTCTTCCCAAGATTATGGGAATCTTCTTATCTTCCTCGAAATCCAGAATTACGAAATCAGCAAGGAAGATGAGTTTATCAACCTCGACCAAGACATCCTCCACAATACCTCGCGGATACGTAATAGAACGGTCGGCCAACTACAAGCTCATATAAGTCAGTTTTGGATCAGGCAAGTCCAACTGCTTGAAGATTGACAAGGGCATCAGATTGATGCTAGCTCCCAAGTCACATAAGCATCTGTCCAAAGACACTTTTCCAATAGTGCACGGAATAGGGAAGCTTCCAGGATCTTTAAGCTTAGGAGGCAACTTCTGTTACAGCACAGCACTGCATTCCTCCGTGAGAGCGACAATATCTAAATCATCTAGCTTCACTTTCTGAGAGAAAATACCTTTCATAAACTTTGCATAATTAGGCATCTGCTCAAGAGCCTCAGCAAAAGGTATGTTGATATGAAGTTTCTTGAACACCTCCAGAAACTTCTCAAATTGCTTGTCCAGCTTTTTCTTTTGCAGCCGCTTAGGAAAAGGCGGTGAATGATAGATCTATTTCTCCCATGTATTACCCTCAGGAGGAGTGTGCTCAACTATAATCTTCCTTGGTTCCACTTCTACTTCCTACTGCTCTACTTCTTTCTCATCCTCAGCTTCTTCAGTCAACATTTTAGTTTGTTCGGGATTCACAACCTTTCCAGACCTTAGAGTGATTGCCTTTACCTGCTCCTTAGCTTGCTTCCTTCCTGGCACTTCAGTGTCACTAGGAAATGTATCAGGTTGATGATTTAGTAAGGAGTTGGGAATTTGTCCGATTTGATTTTCCAAGGTCTTGATAGAAACAGCTTGGCTCTTGCACATAAGCTTCAACTCCTCTAATTCAGATTTCTCATTAGCTTGTTGCAGCTGGAGTTGTTGTCATAGTCCATATTGCGGTTGCTGAAAACCTGGGAGGTAGTACTGCTTAGCTGGATATTGCTGATAAGGCTGTTGAACCACATTCTGAGTGTTGCTCTAGCTGAAATTAGGATGATTGCGGTTGTTGGGATAATAAGTGGTTGGCACTGGTTGCTGCGATCACTGAAAATTGCTCATGAACTGAGCTGATTCACTAGAAATTGTGCATTTATCAGTCTCATGGGAACAAACACAAAGTTCACAGACATTGGTGATTTGATTAACTCCATAATTAGACAAAGAGTCCACCTTCATCGTCAAAGCCTTAAGTTGGGAAGCTATAGCCATTGCTGCATCCAACTCCAGAATTCCTGCTATTTTTCCATGAGTCAGTCTCTGGGAAGGATTCTAGTATTCATTAGCAGCCATCAGTTCGATCAATTCATAAGCTTGATCATAGCTTTTAGCCCACAAGGCTCCTCCTGATGTTGCATCAAGCATGGGTCTAAATGTAGCACCCAATCCATTGTAGAAACAGTTTATAATCATCCAATCAGGCATGACATGATGTAGGCATTTCCTTAGCATCTCTTTATATCGATCCCAAGCCTCACACAGAGATTCTCCAGTTTGCTGAGCAAACTGAGTAAGAGCATTCCTGATTGCTGCAGTCTTCGCCATAGGGAAGAATTTAGTGAGAAACTTTTGAGCAAGATCTTTCCATTTAGTGATAGACCCTTGTGGTAGAGAATGTAACCAGCACTTAGCTTTGTCCCTAAGAGAGAATGGGAAGAGTCGCAGCTTGATAGCATCCTCAGTTACACCATTGAACTTGAAAGTATCGCAGATCTTGATGAAATCCCTAATGTGCATGTTGGGGTCTTCAGTAGGAGAACCGCCAAACTGAACTGAGTTCTGTATCATCTGAATCGTGCCTGCTTTGATCTCAAAAGTGTTAGCCAAGATGGCTGGTCTGATGATGCTTGACTGAATGTCATTGATCTTAGGCTGAGAATAGTCCATCAAAGCCTTAAGATTTTCTACTTGATCTCCCATCGCTACTGTAACACCCCCAAATCCGGGGTCGGGGATCCGGGTTGTCACGAGTTCCATTTCCCTTAATAACACCCAATCTTAATAAATAATCAACTACTCTGTACTGTGACCCCACAATAAACACAGTCACTACAAGTTATAGTCTCAGAGATGAATATCCAAAAATAATCACAAGTCGTTTTATTCCAAAATTATATGCCAATACACCTTAAAAGGGTTTCTGAATAAATTTACATTTCTTTGCCATTATTACAATTGATAAAGATACATAAGTCTAGTACATCAAAAGTTGAAAGCCTAGCCTATTGGTAGTTCCTACCTCAGCTACAACGACATCAACGCCTATAGGAAACTGCGGAACGTTTCCTAATCGCTTGCGAATCGGGAGCTTGGTCCTGTTCATCTTTTCTATCTGTTGTTGTATGATGAAAGAAGAAAGCAAGGGTGAGCAGCAAGCCCACCCAAATAATATGTATAATGATTAAAAATATATGAGCCTTCTCATAGTACTCATGAAAGTCTTGGTCAAAAGAAATGAACCAAGTTTGATATCTTAATGCGATGAAGTCGCATAATATTCAGTATATGTACATATATACTTTTCAAAATCTTTGAAATCCTCTGACATGTATAATATACACAGAGTTCCAGTTTATAACTGTATAAAAATATCGTTGCAAGGTGATCTCATATATCTAACCTTGTCTCAACGTTTTTCCGCAAATCTTTGACATGCACAAGATAATCATTTACTAGATATAAGTTTAAAAGATGAAGTTACAAGATACTCCAATATACTTATATCCGAATACTACTTGAACTACCACCGTTCAAGTTATAATCAGTTTCAAAAGTTCATCACCCATATAAGACTACAAGATAAGACTTGAATAGATTCAATCCTTGAAATATCATTATAAATATTGAAGTTACGAGATGCTTCATTAAATCCCGATATATAAATATATTCATATATATATATATATATCTCCCATACATTTCCTGAAAACCTCTGTCATGTAAAGTATGAACAGAGTTGCAATATTCCATAAATTTGGAAAGGAAAGAATTTTGGCATAAACCCGATATCTTGCTGATCAGGCAAAGATACCAATAAGTAACCTTTTTTACTAGTAGATGGACGAATTCCCCCTAGTCATCACCCTGGTCGCAATAGGACCTTATGCTGGACTGCCACTCAGCCACTTACGCATTTGATGGACTCCCACTGAGCCACTTACACTATCATGGACGCCCACTGAGCCCATGTTGCTTATGCCGACTCGATAGATGGACTTACTTCCCGAACGTTGGGTAAGTAATCAATTAATTTACCAAAACAGCAACCTTGTTGCGAATATAAAATACACCACAGAGCCGGATCCCTCCGGTTTTGAGCGAGTATTTAAATCCCCTTTAAAAAGGAAGATCTTAAATATATAAAAATGAGTTTTGGGATCCGCTCTAACTTTTAAAAATCATTTTAAAGACTCGAAAACACTTTAAAGAGTGTTTGGAGTAATACTGATTTAATAAAGTAAATCAGTCCCAATATATTAGAAAATATCTGAATATTATTATTTAAATAATATTCCCATAAAGAATAATCTTTATACAAATAATTGAGGTAGAAGTTGTAAAACTTATACTTAAAGTGAGTATTAAATAACCAAAGATATACTTATACGAAAGTACTATCTTTATTTGAATAATCAAAGATAAGTTTGATTATCGACACCTTATTCTTTAATAAAATAAAGAATATATCTCATCAAATAATCGGAGTCATAGATCCTCAAATGAATATTCAAATAATATTCATTAAATAATATAAACTGAGTCATAAGCCCTCGAATGAATATTCGTAATAATATTCATTAAATAAAATAACAGGAGTCATAAGTCCTCGAATGAATATTCAAGTAATATTCATTAAATAATATAAAGCTATCGAATAAAACTTATTCGATTAATAGTTTGAAACTATATCAATATATATATATATAAATATATATATAATATACTCGGGAACATCGACTCCCGATTTTAGAAAATGTTCACCTTTGGGTCCCCTATCCTAAGGGTTACGCAACTACTGCTTATCTCTAGAATAGGTATTATGCAACTTATAAGCATTGAAATCAACAGATAGATAACCAGATTATGAAACAGACATGCATATATATACTATCTCAGCATGCTTCAATATATCACAAAATTTGCTAATTAACCAACATGCATCTATCACAAGATAATGCATATACATATATACATCACCACAACAGTATAACGGGTAGAAAACTTGCCTAAGTGACTGGGGGTAATAAAAAGCCTGGGACGAGTCTGGAAACCTATAAACAACATATAAGTCGTAATTAAACCAAAGTCGCTTATGAATCTATACTGTAACTACTCTAGACTCTAATGCTCGTTTTGCGCTTAACGCTTCACTTAAGTCGCTCGAGTACCCTCGGCTCCACCATTTTTAATAAATTAACCATTAAGAGTTTTAAGGCGATTCTTTTGCGAGTGCCTTACCAACTGCCTATTACACTTTACATAAATGTTTCATACTCCAATTAGTCATTTAGGGTCTTTAACCAATATTTCAAAGTAAGGCGAGGGGTAATGGTTCGTTCGCGAAACGCCGTTACTTAAAATGGTCGTTTCTCCTAAACCGTACATCGAAATCAAATGAACCACATATCAAAACGAAGCTCATAACATGAACTATCTAAATATGGCAATGGTCAATACCTATCAGGGAGTTCTCGGGTCCTAATGTTATGAACAAAAGCAGTCTAGAGTTAATCGGACATTACGACGGCTATGTTTACGCGATTTCCCAATTTTATACCATCTCAAATCGACCACCAATCAATCCCAATTCATTCATACAACCAACATCCCTCCAAAACACACTACAACAGTCCCAACACCTCAAGTTCTTCCAATTTATGTTATTCTCATCATGAATTTAAACTATACTTAATTCCTTTAACAAATCAACAAGATTCAACATTCATTTCACTACCACTCCAACCCAAACTCTAAACAAACAAGCTTCATGCTTTACATATACTATATCAATCATAACCATTCCTAAATACTCAAAACTAAAGCTAGGGTTTGGAGTTTATATCTTTTTGAAGGTTCTTAACACAACACAAGAGCTTTGAATGCCTAAAGAACCTTGATCCTTGCTTGTATAACCTTAAAGTTTCATAAAATTCAAGAAAACTAAAGTTATTTTTTTGAAAGTTACTATTCACCATCTTCTTCCTTGAATTATTGGAAGAGATTGTGAAGGAATTTGAAGCTTAAACTCATGGGATAGCTATATCTATGCATAAGGAGTACTAGATAATTAACTTACCAATTAAGGAAGCTTGGAACTTGAATTTTGAAATTCTTCTTCTTGAAAATGGGGAAAAGCCGAGAGCAAGCTTGGAAGAAAGATAGATTTTTGTGTTTGTGATTTGTTTAGCTTAGCTTGGTTGGTTTTGTTTTGATTTTTGGTTAATTACCCTATTAACCTTATATTTGTGTGGTTATAAACCAACCACACCTCCTCCTTCCCTATGTCATGCTTGCATCACCTTATTGTGTCATCATCTCTTACTTGCCCTCTCCTTATTGGTTGGATGACCTCATCATCCGTAACCTCCTTGATTAACTTCCTAATTGTTTGCCTAATGACCGTTGATCTGTTATACGGTTCGCTTAACTTTCGTTTTCGTTTATCGTTTGAGGGATCATACCCGGGATCTTATTAATGGGGTTTCCTTAACCTTTCTCAATACATTATAATCCTTTTATGATCCTCTCTTAAAATCCTTGAATTTAAATCCTTTTTATCCTGTTACCTTACACTCAATTCTTTCGGTATCTGGTGGATTTTCAGGAAAAATCAAAGTGTTCTGATTTGGATTCTGACGATCTTTATATACACTTATATCCCATATAAAGTACTAATAAGATCTCAGAATAACAATAGAAGAACCCCTACATAGTGTGGCATGAAAAGTTTTCTCATTCAGCATAATCTGCAAAATCACTATTCATAAGGGTTTCAAAAATTTCAAAATTTAGGGTTATTACAGTCTCCCCTCCTTAAAAGGATTCCGTCCCGGAATCTGATAGAAAATGAATAGGGATACTCTCTTAACATTGCACTTTCTAACTCTCGAGTAAATTTTCCCACATTGTGGTTCTTCTATCAAACTCTTAATAGTTTGATAACCCTTCTCCTAAGCACTTGTTCCTTTTCACTCTATAATCCTTCCTGGTTGCTCCATATAGGTTACGTCGGGTTGCATGTCTATGTGCTCATATGCCCCTATTTATCTGGCATCTGAATTACACTTCCTTAACATTGATACGTGGAACACGTTAAGAACTTGCTACATGTTCGGGGGTAGGGATAGCTCATATGCTAGCTTCCCAATACGTCTTAATATATCCAAGGGTCCAACAAATTGTAGACTTAGCTTTCCTTTCTTTCCGAACCTCATCAATTCTTTTCAAGGGAATACTTTTAACAATACAAGGTTCCCTCCTTCATACTCTTTGTTCTTTCATTGTCAAATCAGCATACTTCTTATGTCCATCTTGGGCTACTCCCAGCTGTCCTCTGATTAGATCTATTATATCCCTGGTCCTTTGGACTACTGCGGGTCTGAGCATCTTGCGCTCTACAGCTTCATCCTAACATAAGGGAGATCGATATTGTCTTCCCTCAAGGATCTCATATGGCGACATCTCGATAATGACATATGATCTATTGTCGTAAGAAAACTCAATCCGTGTTAAGTGATCATTCCAATTTCTTTCAAGTCTATTGCACAGACTCTCATTATAGCTTTTAGCATTAGAGCTTTTGCTTCTCAATACCCATTCTTTTCCGGTTCGTAATCGCTACTACCTTCCGTTCCTAATATTATACTGGTTATACTTTTGCTCGTTAGCGTTCTATAACCTTTTAATAACCACGTCAACCTTAGTATCACGAACGCGTTAGAATCGGAATACCACCGTACTGATACTACTTCCTTTAGCTGCTTCCATCTTCGAAAGCTTGATCCATCATATAGAAGTAAAGGAATTTGTTGAGAGATCACTATTATCATGAACACTTGTTCTATAGTTAGTACAGAAGGTGGCCAGCCTTTAGTACTTGACAAGCAATTAAACAACATGTGGTATCCTACTAGGCTTCTATCACACAGATAGATTGTCATTCGGCAATACCTCCCCTTCTGGAAGGGTTGTTCTTCTCAGCTTATATGAAATGAAAAGAAGAGAAAAGAACGAATTGAAGAGAATTGTATATATGAAAAAAATATACTTCCACAAAATATTTGGCTTGGAACCTACCTCTGAATTATAGAGGTTTGTCATAGGAGAACAAAACATATGCGTATATATATCAACATCAGGTATTATAACATCGTATTTCACCTGCCTAAATATTTTTGATATTCTGTCCATCATTCTATGGACCCATGTTCTTGCTCAAGCTTATACACAATCACCTTTGAAACTCCCTCGACATCGAAAATCGAATCTGGGATTTCATTCTAGACATCATCGTTACTAGAATTCTATGCTTGCACCGCAACCTTCCTCATATAGTAATACCACTCTCTTTTCATAAGAGGGAATAAATATTCAATAGGTAGATACTCTACTTAATTAGTCTATCAATGATAACTTATACACTACCTCGACCCGATTAGTGGTACTCAATCTCAACATCCATTCCAATACAACTCTCACGGTTGTAAGTAATCGGCTCATTACTCGTAGAATCATTCCTGCATTACTGTGGTCCACCGTTGACCTACTGTAGTCATTTGTTTTCCATGAAGTCTTAATAGCTAACCATACGGAGTCCATACATATCGTATCGAATTCTTCTAAGGAGGTAACATGATCACCAGTTCATGATTCATGAAGAACACTCCTGAACTTGACATACATATGATATGAAGCAGATAAAATTGCAGAAGAGTTTCAATGAAAGCAACGATAGCAGGTTAATACCATTATTAACCATATGTCTTTATTAGGAGACATGAAGCTCAAAGGTTCATTTAGTCCTTTCGTAACATGGTCCTGGCTTATCTTAAGATATGACCCTCTAAGATAGATAGGCCGTCTCATGGCGATTATACGAATTAAACCTTTACCAAACTACTATTACAGTTGGGTATTGCACAGTCATCAGAAGGAATGTCAATCTTTCAAATCATAATACAATCTTCACGGCTTTAACCATTATCATTGTATTCTTCTGGCACGAGCGCCGATAATTGTCTTCTTACTCTTAAAGTGTCGGCCACCTCTTTGGCCCTTCTTGATAGTAATATTTCCTTACAACCAATGTCATTTTAACCACCTTCACTAAATTTTCTACCTCATTTCCAATCACTGCTTGTGTGAAGATGTTTTCCTTAAAATATGATGAGTAAAAAAATATCACCATTTTTCCATAAGTTATTGCCTCAGTCTTTAGAGGTTAATCATTGTCACGACTGACTCTCGATCATACTTAGGACATCTTTTATCTTAGGTCCTAATTGCCCTGAACAATTTCGACCTTTACTGGTTCGATCCATACTTTCTTGTGGTTTAACACTGTGCCCCACTTGGCATTATTATAATTACGTCACATTTCCTTTATCAAAATTTCTATTCTTGAGAACTTTGAATATTACCTTTCTCCTTGTAAACCTCTAAGGTTATCCTTGAATCGTTCTTCATGTATTCCCTAGATACAGGGCATATCAAGATACCATTTATTAATACCAGAATCATTGTCTATATACTTCTGAAAAATTTCTCCACTGATCCTTAAAGGTTGTTATTACCTTTATCCTTTCCAATTCATACTGTCAAAACTCATGATGTCCCTATTAAGGGCTGAAATGCCAACCTTTATGCATTCCCCTAGGATTCATTTCAAGTTATCGAGGTTCTATCCTTACTTCTACCTTTAAAAAGGTACATGCATCCTTCCATGGATAGATCAAGTCATATATCCTTGATAGATTATCTTATTCAATTATTCCCACCTCGATAGTATATGCCTAATTTTCACAATAACACCCGTATTCAAAATGAGGTCAATCGATATGGCCTCCAAAAGATAACAATGGTTATCCGCTTTTCTTGCCTAATTTGGTAACGATAACAAGGATGTTCTGGAAGATATTGGTCGTGTTCAACGCGAACTTCTTCTTAATAATTCCTTATTTACTTTTGTTGTTTATCTCAACAGTCATCTCAATATTGGGATATCTTTCATACATGGCGTCTCCCTTTCTGGGTATCAAGCCACCGGTCTTACACTTCATATTCTTAAAGGTAACTTCCTTCATCCAATTTTCCTAATTTCTTACATCCTTGTCTCCTCAGTCTATCCGCGTCTTATTATTTATCCTTCGAACTATTTCTAGGTTTCCTCGAATCCTCCCAACTTACAGGGGATAAAATATATGTATCTCTTATGCCTTCCACCATCAATTTTAACTCATGGTGAATCACCCTCATCCCGACGATTACATACTTTTCTATTTCTATTGCTACGAGTCTTTAGGGTTTCCTCATACCCAACTCCTTTATCATTCCTCACACTCTACTGCCTTTATATTCCATTCCACTTCAGTTTCTTTTTATTTTCCTTTCTCTTATCATTATTTCATGAACCAACACAACATAAGTATTGATTTCAAACATCCCGTCATTCTGGATTCGTGCCCTCAGAACGAATCTTGACAACTTTTACAACTTAGATTCATAATTCATCATACTCGTCTTCCTTTGCTCTGGCTCTAAAGCTTTTACAATATCTCCATAACCTTGGGAAGTACTTTCCTGAAAATAATTGACTGAACTTAAATCAGTTTATTATAATCTCTTGCTCCGTGCCTTCCTTGGCCTTTCACCAGCGGGTGGTCTCTCTCTTAGGAGGGTAAGTGACAAAAACAGTCTTTTGTGGTTCGTCAATCATTTAGAATCTCAAATGATTTCTCTATTTCCTTTAGCCAGGCTCTTTCCTCGGCTGGGCCAGCTTGTTCCTTGGAACTCTGAGAGCTTAGCGACTTAGAGGTCCTGAAAGAATTTCCCACTACATTGTTTCCCTCAAGGTGGTGGTTGGGAATAAAGTATAAGTTCTGTTTAGACAGGTCCATGAATTTCCGTATAGGAGTATCGTCTCGGGTCTCCTGATCTCGCTCGACTTCTATTTTCTCAGTCTAAATATTTCTTCCTACTCCCCATAATTGGGGTCATCTTTTAATTTAAACTCCTCATTTTCCACTTTAGTATATTCTGGGTTCCTTATATCTTAATTGCGACCTCCCTGATTATCACATTCAAGGTTTGCCCCTAATCTTATTCCTTGTGGGGGCATATTAGTTGGAAAAATTTTGAGAATCTCTGGATATTTGTCTTACTTACTTTCCTTAAGTCTTTCCCTCGTTCAGTCCTTGCACGATTGCAAATTATGAATTTTCAAGTTCGATAAACTTCATGACACTCTCTTAAGTGTTAATAGAGCAATTAACGATGTGATCTTATCACAAACAAACTGATCTGAACTGAAATTAACGAATATATACATAACCATTTGTTCGAGGGTACAACAACTGAACACATTAAAGAGAATTACATCATTGGATCTGATCGCTTCCATCCCAAAAGTACTACCATAGATAATCATCTAGTCATTAAAACTAATCATCCATAACTAAGGCTAATCCTCCAAAAGCGGTGCTGCATGAAATTCTTGTCAGATTGCTCAGACTCTGCACACTATCATGGATCAAGAAATGCGGGCACGCACAACATCCCTAACCTGCTCCATTAAAGCGGTGATGAGGTCTAAGATAGTTGCAAGTAGAGCTGGATCAATCTGACCCTCAAGATGGCCTCTAGCTGTAACACGGGTGGTAGCCTCAATCCTTTCCATGCTATACGCTAATCCTGCCAGAAGTACTCCGCCCTCAATCCTTGGTGCAGTAAGTCGGTCCAACAGATCACTTCTAACATTACGGGCCTCAGACAGGCCACCCAACGTCATATGATAATTGGCGATAAGAGAAGCCTGAGTGGTAGCATCTAGCAGTCCATGGGGTGCAGGTGGCGCAGACCCAGGAGATCCAAATGGATAACCAAGCACGGTATCAGGTGACAATGGTGCAGGAGACAAAGGTGGCATTTCCTCAGTAGGTAATGGGCTCTGTACCAGGGATGGAACAGGAATTGGTGGAACCTCATGGATGTCTACAGGAACCTCTGGAAGAGGGTCTGATACTGGTATAATTGGTGCCGTGGAAGGCCCTACTCCTTCTGCCCTCATTAACCTTTGTGCCCTTGGTAACTCTTCATCCTCTAGTGCCACCCTCGCGGCCATTCTTGCTCTGGTTGTCGCCCTGACTACGGTCATCAATTCCTCACCGGTCCTCTCTTCATTCTCATCAGGATCCTCCATGAGATCCTCCTCAGCCACAATCCTTTCCGGAATAACATCCTCAACCGCAACATTCTCAATATGAATCTCATTCGGTCCCTCATTAGGGTACTCTATCGGATTCACAATTTGATCTCCAACTTGTAATAAAACATCCTCATGCTGATGCTCCTGAACCTCAGGGTTCGGTGCCCCGCTGCCCTAATACGAGAACGAACCATGATACTATCACGATATTTATAAGGGTTCCCGTAAGGGTTTTAACTGTCAGTACTACGTTAGGTAGCCCGACTATGAACTTGGCAAGAGTTCTTATTATCTTTGTGAGTTTATTATTATATCGTCGCATCATCTCTGAGGTTTATAACGCTTAGCTCTGATACCACTTCTGTAACACCCCCAAATCCGGGGTCGGGGATCCGGGTTGTGACGAGTTCCATTTCCCTTAATAACACCCAATCTTAATAAATAATCAACTACTCTGTACAGTGACCCCACAATAAACACACATACCACAAGTTATAGTCTCAGAGATGAATATCCAAAAATAATCACAAGTCATTTTATTCCACAATTATATGCCAATACACCTTAAAAGGGTTTCTGAATAAATTTACATTTCTTTGCCATTATTACAATTGATAAAGATACATAAGTCTGGTACATCAAAAGTTGAAAGCCTAGCCTATTGGTAGTTCCTACCTCAGCTACAGCGACATCAACGCCTATAGGAAACTGCGGAACGTTTCCTAATCGCTTGTGAATCGGGAGCTTGGTCCTGTTCATCTTTTCTATCTGTTGTTGTGTGATGAAAGAAGAAAGCAAGGGTGAGCAGCAAGCCCACCAAAATAATATGTATAATGATTAACAATATATGAGCCTTCTCATAGTACTCATGAAAGTCTTGGTCAAAAGAAATGAACCAAGTTTGATATCTTAATGCGATGAAGTCGCATAATATTCAGTATATGTACATATATACTTTTCACAATCTTTGAAATCCTCTGACGTGTATAATATACACAGAGTTCCAGTTTATAACTGTATAAAAATATCGTTGCAAGGTGATCTCATTTATCTAACCTTGTCTCAACGTTTTTCCGAAAATCTTTGACATGCACAAGATAATCATTTACTAGATATAAGTTTAAAAGATGAAGTTACAAGATACTACAATATACTTATATCCGAATACTACTTGAACTACCACCAGTTAGGTTATAATCAGTTTCAAAAGTTCATCACCCAGATAAGACTACAAGATAAGACTTGAATAGATTCAATCCTTGAAATATCATTATAAATAATGAAGTTACGAGATGCTTCATTAAGTCCCGATATATAAATATATTCATATATATCTCCCATACATTTCCTGAAAACCTCTGTCATGTAAAGTATGAACAGAGTTGCAATATTCCATAAATTTGGAAAGGAAAGAATTTTGGCATAAACCCGATATCTTGCTGATCAGGCAAAGATACCAATAAGTAACCCTTTCTACTAGTAGATGGACGAATTCCCCACTGGTCATCACCCTGGTCGCAATAGGACCTTATGCTGGACTGCCACTCAGCCACTTACGCATTTGATGGACTCCCACTGAGCCACTTACACTATCATGGACGCCCACTGAGCCCATGTTGCTTATGCCGACTCGATAGATGGACTTACTTCCCGAACGTTGGGTAAGTAATCAATTAATTTACCAAAACAGCAACCTTGTTGCGAATATAAAATACACCACAGAGCCGGATCCCTCTGGTTTTGAGCGAGTATTTAAATCCCCTTTAAAAAGGAAGATCTTAAATATATAAAAATGAGTTTTGGGATCCGCTCTAACTTTTAAAAATTATTTTAAAGACTCGAAAACACTTTAAAGAGTGTTTGGAGTAATGCTGATTTAATAAAGTAAATCAGTCCCAATATATTAGAAAATATCTGAATATTATTATTTAAATAATATTCCCATAAAGAATAATCTTTATACAAATAATTGAGGTAGAAGTTGTAAAACTTATACTTAAAGTGAGTATTAAATAACCAAAGATATACTTATACGAAAGTACTATCTTTATTTGAATAATCAAAGATAAGTTTGATTATCGACACCTTATTCTTTAATAAAATAAAGAATATATCTCAGCAAATAATCGGAGTCATAGATCCTCAAATGAATATTCAAATAATATTCATTAAATAATATAAACTGAGTCATAAGCCCTCGAATGAATATTCGTAATAATATTCATTAAATAAAATAACAGGAGTCATAAGTCCTCGAATGAATATTCAAGTAATATTCATTAAATAATGTAAAGCTATCAAATAAACCTTATTCGATTAATAGTTTTGAAACTATATCAATATATATATATATATATATATATATATATAATATACTCAGGAACATCGACTCCCGGTTTTAGAAAATGTTCACCTTTGGGTCCCCTATCCTAAGGGTATACGCAACTACTGCTTATCTCTAGCATAGGTATTATGCAACTTATAAGCATTGAAATCAACAGATAGATAACCAGATTACGAAACAGACATGCACATATATACTATCTCAGCATGCTTCAATATATCACAAAATTTGCTAATTAACCGACATGCATCTATCACAAGATAATTCATATACATATATACATCACCACAACAGTATAACGGGTAGAAAACTTGCCTGAGTGACTGGGGGTAATAAAAGGCCCGGGACGAGTCTGATAACCTATAAACAACATATAATCACAATTGAACCAAAGTCGCTTATGAATCTATACTGTAACCACTCTAGACTCTAATGCTCGCTTTGCGCTTAACGCTTCACTTAAGTCGCTCGAGTACCCTCGGCTCCACCATTTTTAGTAAATTAAGCATTAAGAGTTTGAAGGCGATTCTTTCGCGAGTGCCTTACCAACTGCCTATTATACTTTACATAAATGTTTCATACTCTAATTAGTCATTTAGGGTCTTTAACCAATGTTTCAAAGTAAGGCGAGGGGTAATGGTTTGTTCGCGAAACTCCGTTACTTAAAACGGTCGTTTCTCCTAAACCGTACATCGGAATCAAACGAACCACATATCAAAACGAAGCTCATAACATGAACTATTTAAATATGGCAATGGTCAATACCTAGCAGGGAGTTATCGGGTCCTAATGTTATGAACAAAAGCAGTCTAAAGTAAATCGGACATTACGACAGCTATGTTTACGCGATTTCCCAATTTTATACCATCTCAAATCGACCACCAATCAATCCCAATTCATTCATACAACCAACATCCCTCCAAAACACACTACAACAGTCCCAACACCTCAAGTTCTTCCAATTTATGTTATTCTCATCATGAATTTAAACTATACTTAATTCCTTTAACAAATCAACAAGATTCAACATTCATTTCACTACCACTCCAACCCAAACTCTAAACAAACAAGCTTCATGCTTTACATATACTATATCAATCATAACCATTCCTAAATACTCAAAACTAAAGCTAGGGTTTGGAGTTTATACCTTCTTGAAGCTTCTTAACACAACACAAGAGCTTTGAATGCCTAAAGAACCTTGATCCTTGCTTGTATAACCTTAAACTTTCATAAAATTCAAGAAAACTAAAGTTATTTTTTTGAAAGTTACTATTCACCATCTTCTTCCTTGAATTATGGAAGAGATTGTGAAGGAATTTGAAGCTTAAACTCATGGGATAGCTATATCTATGTATAAGGAGTACTAGATAATTAACTTACCAATTAAGGAAGCTTGGAACTTGAATTTTGAAATTCTTCTTCTTGAAAATGGGGAAAAGCCGAGAGCAAGCTTGTAAGAAAGAGAGATTTTTGTGTTTGTGATTTGTTTAGCTTAGCTTGGTTGGTTTTGTTTTGATTTTTGGTTAATTACCTTATTAACCTTATATTTGTGTGGTTATAAACCAACCACACCTCCTCCTTCCCTATGTCATGCTTGCATCACCTTATTGTGTCATCATCTCTTACTTGCCCTCTCCTTATTGGTTGGATGACCTCATCATCCCTAACCTCCTTGATTAACTTCCTAATTGTTTGCCTAATGACCGCTGATCTGTTATACGGTTCGCTTAACTTTCCTTTTCGTTTATCGTTTGAGGGATCATACCCGGGATCTTATTACCGGGGTTTCCTTAACCTTTCTCAATACATTATAATCCTTTTATGATCCTCTCTTAAAATCCTTGAATTTAAATCCTTTTTATCCTGTTACCTTATACTCAATTCTTTCGGTATCTGGTGGATTTTCAGGAAAAATCAAAGTGTTCGGATTTGGATTCTGACGATCTTTACATACAGTTATATCCCATATAAAGTACTAATAAGATCTCAGAATAACAATAGAAGAACCCCTACAGAGTGTGGCACGAAAAGTTTTCTCATTCAGCATAATCTGCAAAATCACTATTCATAAGGGTTTCAAAAATTCCAAAATTTGGGGTTATTAAATCTGTGGCAGATCTTTCTTTTATCACAATCCCCTTTTCTTTTGGCCTTGGTGGTTTTTTAGCATCAGACGCTTTTGACTTTGGTTTGCTCTTCTCAGCAGCAAAATTAGCTTCTTCTTCTCTTAATTCCTCTAAATCCACTCCTGGATTATCCATAAGGAATAGTCTCTTGGTCAATAGTGTGAATTTTGGGATCCTTGTAAAAAATGTTGCTTTCTTTCCCTTGAATTTCAGAGTCTGCAAAAACTTCTGTGAATCTTGGCTTCCAGCTTGAATCATTACATCAGAAGTAGTTGTTAGAACTTGATCATCAGAATTTGTGATCAACAAAGGAACATCCTGATTTATAGGCTTCTTTCCTTCCTTATCTCTCCATTGAGTAGAACCAGAGAATCTATGATGAGAACCTGTCTGTTGAGAAGGAATCCTACTTAATTGCTCTCCTTGAATGTGACCTCTACTCTTATCAGAGTTTCCCTGGTCATCACCATGATCATCCTTTTTCTTCAGTGTCTTGATTGGTGAGCATTTGGACTTAACTACCTTCTCCCCCTTTTTGGCATCATCTGTCAGGAGTAGAGAAAGAAGAAGTTCCAGTGAAGATTGGATTTCATTGAGCTGTGTTTGTTGAGAGGCTTGATTCTGCAATACCTCAACTAGTTGGTCTGATAAACCTATTCTTGTCTAGTTTAAGCATCAGGTCTATCTTATCAACTGCTTTCCGAAGTTTATCAACCTTTTCATGAGTCTTGGAGTGTAGACCTTGAAGATTTTTAGTACTGAGAGCAGTGACTTTAAGTTATATTTTGAAGTCAGAATTTATCAGCAACTCATCAGCTTTTGCAACATGATCTGTCAGAACAGTTGAGCTGGGAATGAAGTCAGGTTCATTCCACTTCTTTGTCCATTCAACTCCTCTAAAGGTTTCCTCCCATGGAACATGAGCATCTTCTTCAACAAATTTAAGTAGTGCCTCCTTGCCAAGAATTTGAGCATTTACTGGAGCACTTGCTGGAGCACTATCTCAGAATCTGATAAAATCTCATCATTTTCTGATAACACCAGAGTGTGTGTAACTGAAGGAGATTCTGGAGCTTCTATTTCCAAATTCTGATCTTCAGGTTCTAAATCCAGAATTGGTGTAGTAGGAATTTCAGCATTTAGTATTGACTCCTTTGCTGATGGTGCTTCTAGATACAAAACAGTTGGAATATTCAACCTATGAATATCAATTTTAGGACTTAACCCTGAATCTCCAACTGAGGCAGGTTCTTTGAATGGAGAGGTATGAGGTGTGATCACTGTGTCTTGAACAGTATCTTCAGGTTGAGGTGGAGCTGTCAAAGCTTCAATGACTGTAGGTTCTGATAAGATCAGAGATTCCTGATCCCCTTCCTCAGCATCTTCAGTATCCTCAAATTAAATTTGTGCAATATGCACACCTGCTCTAGTCTTCCTTGATCTTCTAGATGGTGGAGTGATATGATATTTATCATAATTTGAAGATCTTTTCTTTGTCAAAATCCCAGAACCCTCAGCTTCATTCTCCTTCTGAAGAGTTGACTCTTCAGCTTCAACTGTCACAGGCCCTGATGCAGGAACCTGGACTTGTTCTTCCTCATCAGATTCATCTCTCAGAATCATCCTTCTTCTTCTCCTTGGTGGAGATTTAGGCACAGAGATAGTTCTTTTGGTTTTGGGCCTAGAGGATGTGTCAGATTTTACAACTGGCACCTTTTGAGAAGTACCAGAGGTTGGTTTGGTTTTGGATTTGAGAGGTGAGGTTCTGATAGTAGGCGCTGATGGTTGTGGTTGATAGGATTGTGCTGGTTGATAGTAGGCTGTGGTTGAGTATTGGAAGGCTGGGTTGGTGGAGGTTGAGAAGTAGTAGGCTGTATAGGTGCAATATCAGGATATATGGTTGTGTATGTGTGAGGATCAGAATTTACTAAGAATTGTTTGATAGATTGGGGAATTTGGAGGGGTCTTAGTATATCTTTGTTATTATCAGCAGATAATAAGTCTGTGAAAGCCCTTTTATAAAGTTTAAAGGGTTCAATTAACTCACTAAAGTTTTGAGGTGCATCAGAACAACAGAAACTATATATAAGCTGACGGAATCTAGCAAAATATACTATGTTGCTATCTTCTTTCATCCTATCACCTATAAAACCCAAAATAGCAATAACATAATCAAAATGAGTTTGATTAAGAAGTGCATACCCTATTTGCTGACTCATGATTGGAATAACATCAAAATTTAAGCATTTATTGGCAAAGACTTTGGTAATACAATCGAAAAAGAAGCTCCACTCCTTCCTGATGTAGGGCCTCTTCAGTTGTCCCAGCTTGGACAAAGACTTCTCATAGACAAGATTTGCCATCATGTTTTGAAGAACTGACTCCCCAACTTGTGAATTGTAAGTACAGTTCTCTGGCAGATGCAATGCTTGTCGAATAGTTGACAAGGTAACCACGTGCTCATCTTCCCCTGTTGTAAAAATTATGCTTGGAGACCTATCTTCACCACCATCATCATAGACTCCAGACCTCCAAAACTCTAGAAGTTGCTTGCCTAAGAGAGTCTGTGGTTGGGTCAGAGCATACCCAATTTCACTTCGAGCAAGAAAATCTTGAATGAAGTGAAGTTCTGAAGGAGCCTCGCCCTTGTTGAGAATAGCCATATAGTTGTTGGGGACAAACTTGGCTCCATCATTGATAAGATCCTTATGTGCCATTTCTGTGAAAATTAAGTGAAAATCGTGTGTTCGCAAAGTGTTTGATAAAATGCCTGTAAGAAAGTCCATTAGAAAATAGAGAGAAAAAGAGAGAGAGAGAGTAAAAGAAATAAGAGATAAAGTAAGAGAGAAGGTAAAAGGTTTGTATAATCTTTTATCTCTAAATATATACTCTTTCCACTCAACAGCTCTTTTTGGAAGTAAAACCGACATATTTACACCTGTCACGCAGTAAATGGTCAAGGCAGTAATTAGTGGGCACGAGAAATGTGCAGTAATTATTGCACACATGCATATGCAAAAACCAACACGCAACCCATTAATCAAATGATTATTACTGTTCTCTTGCACTTAATTATTTTCTGATAAAATGACCGTTACAGTAAATATCAAAAATAAGTCAAGTAAATAAATAATGCCACGTAAGCATCAGGATTTGCATCAGAACTTGACTATTATCAGAATTTAACGGTCATCAGAACATGGCTTCTGTACTCAAAAAATGAATGACTATTTCTGTGATTCTTCACAAAAATACTGACTGATTTCTTCAGAGCTTAATCATCAGAACTTGTCCTCATAATTTATGCAAATAATGGTTAACTGTTTATCAGAAATAACTTAATCACCACAGTAATTTTCATCATTCATATGGAGTGATAGTGTGTGTATGTGCAAATGATCAGATAAAGATTAAAGTCTGATAAACTTCAGTATATCTTAGAAATAAGGCATAACTAAGAAAAAAGCTTAAAATCTGTCTTGAATTGTGAAGTCTACTCTAGAATAAATTTATGCAAGAATCCACTTCAACTGTTTGTGCTTATTTTATGCATCTTTTGAAATTCTTTTGACAATGGCTTCTCAGTGTAAATGAGTTACAACTGCCATCAGAATTTATGCTGTTATCAGAATATTTCTCCAGTAATCAGAGAATGTGAAAAGTCACCAAGAAAAAATTTACTTTTCTAATGCATATAACTTAATACCAGCAATGCACTTGGATCTTCCCTTTCACATATTTACTCTAGATCTTAAATGAGTACCTGATTTCAATTTTTCTTTTCTTTTATTTTCTTCAGATAAATGAGGCTTATCAAGCATGTAGTCCATCCTTAAGATATACTGACATCAGAATTTGACAGATAAGAAGCAATAATCTAGTTTACGACTTAGTAATAAGATACACAAAGTAAATTTGACTAAGATCAAAATCAGAATTTGCTTGTGTTATTGATTTCCACATAAATAACTAATTCAAACATGGGATACATAGTTTGTTAAAGACTAATAAGTCAACATCTAACAAGATAATCCTCATTGGATTGAATAGTCACAGAACATTCAAAACACTTTCAGAGTTTATAGAATCACATCAGATAATAGGCAGTGTTTAATATGTTACAATTTAAGCACATATTACATTGAGATAAGAAAATCTGTAAACAGTGATCATAAAGTCTGATGTATGAGAACAAAAACTAAATAGATTTTGAAAAAGAACCTGAAACCATTCCAAGTTCATTTACCAGTCTTGTAAAAATAGCTTCACATAGTGGTTTTGTGAAGATATCTGCTAGTTGTTGATCTGTTGGAACAAAATGCAATTCCACTGTACCTTCCATCACATGTTCCCTTGAGAAATGGTACCTAATGCTGATGTGCTTTGTCATTAAGTGTTGAACTGGATTTCCTGTCATAGCAATAGCACTTTGATTATCACAGTAAATGGGTATTTTAGAAAATTCTAACCCATAGTCCAGTAACTGATTCTTCATCCACAGAATTTGTGAACAACAGCTTCCTGCTGCAATATATTCTGCTTCTGCAGTAGATGTGGAAATTGATTTCTGTTTCTTGCTAAACCAATCTGCCTCCAAGAAATTGGTAGCTTCCACTAGTGCTTTTCATGTCTATTTTGCATCCTGCAAAATCTGCATCTGAGTAACCTATTAGCTTAAAATCTGATTCCCTAGGATACCACAATCCTAGATCAGCTGTACCCTTGAGGTACTTAAAAATTCTTTTCACAGCTATTAGATGAGGTTCTCTTGGATCAACCTAAAATCTTGCACAAAGACAGGTAGCATACATGATATCAGGTCTACTTGCAGTTAAATAGAGTAAAGAGCCAATCATACCTCTGTAGTTAGTAATATCTACTGATGCTCCAGTATCTTTATCTAACTTGGCGGCAATGGCCATGGGAGTGGATGCAGTTGAACTGTCTTGCATTCCAAATTTCTTGAGTAAATTTCTGGTGTACTTGGATTGATTTATGAAAGTACCTTCTTCAGTTTGCTTGACTTGAAGTCCCATAAATTTGCTAAGTTCTCCCATCATACTCATTTGATATCTTGACTGTATTAGCTTTGAAAATCTTTCACAAAGTTTTGTATTTGTAGAGCCAAAGATGATATCATCAACATATATTTGTACCAAAAGTAAGTCCTTTCCATGGGTGAGGTAGAATAAAGTCTTGTCAATTGTACCTCTGTGAAATGCACTTTCCAGATGGAATTGAGTCAGAGTCTCATACCATGCTCTAGGAGCTTGCTTAAGGCCATAAAGTGCTTTGTCAAGTCTGTAGACATGATTTGTATATTTTGGATTTACAAGGCCTGGGGGTTGTTCAACATATACCTCTTCTTCCAATTCTCCATTGAGAAAAGCACTTTTCACATCCATTTGAAAGACTTTAACCTTCTTGTGAGCAGCATAATCCAAAAAGATTCTTGTGGCTTCCAATCTAGCAACTGGGGAAAATGTTTCATCATAGTCAATACCCTGCTGTTGAGAGTAACCTTTAGCAACCTGCCTTTCTTTCTGTAGCCTTTTGACATGAGTCACAAAGACCATCAGGAGCAAATATTGATTTTGGCAGTTGTTATTCCCAAGGAACTAACAATGAGATTTACAGTAGGGGGTTGAATGTAAATTTCAAAACTTTTTCAAGTTTTGAGCAGTTTCAAAAGCTAAGTGTTATGATGAACAGATGTGTGTGAATTGCTATGAGCAGGTGCAGATAGATGTATATTCAAGATACAAATGTAAAGAACACAAAGGCTTTAAAAACTTTTCTGGTGGATTTGTTGTTCCACCAGAGATGTGTATTTCAGAAAATCTGTGATACAAAGAATTGATCACAGCTGCTTCCTAGTACAAACTAGATGATTTTCTCTCTATGTTTTTCTAAACAGCTCTAGAAAATTCACATCTAATTACTAGCTGCAACTTGGTTTATATATCACCAAGTTTACAAGTGAAGACAAAGATAAAATACAATTATAAAATAGTTCTTCACATGTTTCTTCTTCATTTCTCTATCCAATGCAATCTAAGATAATCTGTGAATCTTTGAATACTTCCTTGTTTGCACCAGAGTGGAAATGCTGCTTTTTCTTGATTCCTCCAAGAGGCTACCACATTCCAATTGTCTCTGTCAACCCATGTGCCTCTGTCAGCATATGAATTGTCACTATCAACCCATGTGCCTCTGTCAGCATATGAATTGTCACTATCAACTGCTATTGAACTGAGCATCCGTTGAAGCTTTCATCCGTTGATAGCTTTATCCGTTGATGCTTTATCCGTTGATGCTTTAGTAGTTGAAGCTTTATCCATTGATGCACTCATCCGTTGATGGATGTTATCCGTTAAAGCTTTAGAGACATCCGTTGAAGCTTTTTGATACTACTTCATTTATGCAAAATTACAAGGCATGAAATATTTACAATTAGCCCTCCTATTTGCATATCCACTAGTAGTCAACATGACTTATAATTTCCCACAACTTCTAAGAATTATAACTTAAATACAGAGACTGAAATGTGCTACAATACTAAACTTATTTCTAAGTAAAGCTACTCCATCAACGAAAAGCCAAGATGGTCTTATCCGTTGAGGCTACAAACACTAGATTTTTACTTAAGTGTTTTGTTTAACTTATCATCAATCTAATACATATATTCCTAACAGCAGTCCTCTCACAAGGTCTTTCTTTACTAGCTCATTTATGTTGTTGAAATTTAAATAAGAGAGTCTCTTGTGCCAATTCCAGCTTTCTTCAATTGATGCTCTACTTAACAGACAGATTGCAGAACCATCAGAATTTGTTGAAAGTCTGGCTTCATATATGTTACCATGTCTGTAACCTTTCAGAACCACTTCGCCTGTAGAATTACTTACAACTTCACAGTGTTCTTCAAAGAAATTCACATGATAACCTCTGTCACAGATTTGACTGACACTTAGCAGATTGTGTTTAAGTCCTGAGACAAGAGCTATTGTTTCAATTATGACATTCCCAATATTGATATTTCCATATCCCAGAGTCTTTCCCATGTTGCCATCTCCATAAAAAACTCCTAGGCCAGCTTTCTCCACAAACTCTGATAGCATGGCTTTATTTCCAGTCATATGTTTTGAACATCCACTGTCCAGAACCGGGATGATTTTCCTGTTTCCCTGCAATCACAAAGACCACTATAGATTAGTTTTAAGGATCCAGACTTGCTTGGATCCTTTGGACTTGTTAAGTTTGTTAGCATTTGCAGCGGATTTAGTTTCAGAGTTTATGCTAACATGCTTTTTATCAGAATTTATTTCAAACTTTGCATCAGAATATACACTAGAAGGAATTATACTAACTTTCTTTAAAGAAGGTTTTATTTCATAATAATCATAGTACAAACTATGATATTCCTTACAATATAAATAGAATGCCATAAACTACCACAATGAAAATAAGGATTTTGTGGTTTAAATCTAATAGTCTGACTCTTAACTCCTAATCTAGGAGGTAAAGAGTTTATATCTTTATTTTTCCTGCAAAAGAAGCAAGATGGTTAGAGTTTCCACAATTATAGCATTTCTTTCTAGGAGCATTAGGAACAGGCATATAATTATTACTTTTATTCACACCTTCCTTTCCATTCCTATTTTTCCTAGCTTCCTTTACCTTGTTCACATTTTTAATCTCTTTCAGCTTATACTTAAGCTGCTTCTTTGTCATTAAGCCAATGTTTATCAAAGCTGGTTTGTCCTATTTTAATTTGTCAGGAGTTGACTTTCCTTTGACTTCTGTTTTAGAGTCTTTCATCTCTTCAGAATCAGACACAACAGTTTTTGCAACAAATTTAACAGGATTTACCTTTGGCTTAATTGGGAAACTCCCTTTCTCACTTTTATCATCTTTATAACCTAGTCCCTCTTTCCAGTTTCCACTACTTAGAATATTCTGAGTTGTTTTGCCTGAGTTAGTCCAAGTCCTGATGATTTCTCTTTCTTTTTCTAATTCAGTTTTTAGGTAATCATTCTGTTTAAGCAATTCATTCCTAACATACACAACATTATCTCTCTCTGTCTGAACAGTGTTCTGGTGGACTAACTCTTCTTCAAGATAGCTATTTCTGTTTTTGTACTTTAGATTTTCAGATTTTAATCTTTCATTCTCCAAAGTCTGATCTCTATAGCTAATATAAATGTTTTTCAGAAATAATCTCAACTCATTAATATCATCTGTATCAAAAGCAAGAGTTGATAGAGGTACCTCAAGTTTAGCAGCATCAGAACTGCTATCAGCATTTGCCATTAAGGCATAGTTCACCTCTTCTTCAGATTCTGAAGTGTTTGCCCAGTTTTTCTTCTTTGTGATAAGTTCCTGGCCTTTATCACCTTTTCCTTTCTTGCAATCAGGAGAGATTTGGCCTCTTTCACCACAATTGTAGAATTTGACATTTGAATTGTCTCCTCTGCCAGACTTTCCTCCTTTGCCTTCAGACTTTCTGAACCCTTTCTTGTCAGAACTTCCACCTTTCCTGGAAAACTTCTTATCCTTTCTGAATTTCTTGTAGGCTATATTTGTGATACCCTTCACCATAAGAGCACACAGTTGCATCATCTCTGCATCAACATCTACTTCAGATAAATTTTCAGGTCCTGAATCATCATCATCAAAATCTGATGACTCTAAATCAGGCTGTATGATGAGAGCCTTTCCTTTTGCCTTCCTAGAGACAATTGGCTTTTCTTCAGCCTTTAAAGCAACTGTCTTAGACTTCCCTCCATGCCTCTTCTTTCTTTGCTCCATCTCAAGTTCGTGAGTATTGAGCATCCCATAGATTTCATCAAGAGACATATCAGCAAGTTCATAGTTGTCTCTTATTGTAGTAGCTTTCAAATCCCACTTTTCAGGAAGAGCTAGCAGAAATTTCAGATTTGAATCTTCTTGATCATATTCCTTATTCACTAGTGACAGATCATTCAACAGCTTTGTGAATCTGTCATATGTATCAGTTAGTGACTCATCAGATTTTGAGTCAAAGTGCTCATACTCCTGTGTGAGTATTGTCTTCCTATTCTTTTTAATGGAATTGGTTCCTTGACATCTCACTTCCAATGCATCCCAGATTTTTTTTGCAGTCTTGCATGCAATCACCCTGTTTGACATGACATTGTCAAGTGCACTATGAAGCAAGTGTCTTACTTTTGCATCCTTGTCTGGTGAAGAGATGTCTTAAGTGGTGTATTCTCTCTTTTCTTTGGGAATCATCCTCTGTGGATCATTCCCAACTGCAACATAAAGCTTTGTGGGCTTGTGTGGACCATCATAAATTCTGTCTAAATTTTCTGGATCTATAGCTTCCAGAAACATGGCCATCTTCGTACTCCATACATGATACTCAGACACCCTGAGCAAAGGAACCCTGATGGTTTCATACTGGTGTTTTGAATGGGTTGAACCTTCACTACTAGAAAAATACCCTTAGACATCGGTTATAAACCGATGTCTTTTTTTTTTCAAACCGATATCTTCGCATGTGTAGAGAAAGATAGGGGTCTTTAACATCGGTTTTTAGCCGATGTTAAAAATGTATAGTACATCGGTTGCTACATAGAACCGATGTTAAACATGGCATATCACATCGATTTCAATTAGGTTAGAGATGTTAAATATGGCATATCACATCGGTTTCACTTAGGTTATCGATGTGAAAGTCCCTATTTACATCATTTTTCCTGTCAAAATTGTTGTGTTTTGCATATTTTTGACATCAGTTGGTTAATAATTAAAAGCTATATAATTAAAAAAATAATCTTAAACGAGAACAAATATATACCAAAAAAACTTATATATCAGCATTCAACCAACATATTTTTATATCTACATCTACATCAACATCAACATCAAAAACTATCTATGTACGATTACATTCCTAACCTATCTAGCTCACTAAAGCCGCATTCCCCAAGTAATTCTCCCCGGATGGATACGCTGTTGAACCATAAATAGTATCTAGTATCTGTTGAAGCAAGACATGGATTTCCACCATTTTCCCTAGATTGCAAGTCCTGTCAAAGACATCTTCTGTTGAAGATCCATACATCCAACTAACCTGAAGTTATAGTAGAATTTTAGTAAACAAAATATCAAAAGTACATTTATTTTGGGACAAGGACATAAATTTATGTAAACAGAACTTAACTTAGCTCGAAAGGACCTATTTGACAAACCTTTGAGCCTTAGCAAGTCCCATATTCATAGTCACAGCCTGCAGCTTGGTTTGCAGTTTCAATGGAGCTCCAAAAACCACTTTTATCAGCCTTAATGCTTCATGATAATATTTGAGCTGATTTGATGAACTCTAGTAAGGACTTTCCAAACTTCTTCTGCATGAACATGTCATCCTCTTCTCCCAACATAGAGATAGATAATAAGACAAATTCACAGTATTCGGTTTAAGATAGATTAGCAACAAAAAAGAGAAAAAGAAGGTCAAGACAGTATATTACATTGATACATCAACCAAACAACGTATTTATATGCTACTGATTTTTATAGAAAAAGATTGGATAAGGATCTTCTAGAATAACATGGCCATGGTTTATGTGCGGGAAATTAATATTTTCCAAAATTAAACCAACGAAAGACGATGGCAACTCCACCTGTGAAAAATGACATTTTAGGATTCACTGGATGTTGTGGTAGTAGATCAAATATCCCTTAATTAACTACTCACTTATTAGCTTTTAAAGTGTAACATATGCAAATTACCTTGGAACTTCAATTTGTCATATAACATTCTCTAATCTATTAATATCACTCTAGATAAACTATGTAAGAATATACTGACCTTAGGATTGCAGAGGACACATCGAAGATTTGAAAAGCAGCCATCACAAACAATTGTAAGAGGGGCACATGCTGACAGTTCTTTGCCATTCTTGGTTTTATATTGCACCCATGTTACAGTTCCGTTATGCTCAACCAGAGATGTCACTGTCCCTTATTCCATTCTTACACTGCATAGCAATTAAAAAATATTTGAAAACATTCATAGGATCTAAACTGTATTCATATAATTCAATGCAGTACTGTTGGAATCGTAATATCTAACCAACAACAAACAGAAATTTGTTCATGGAACACTAGAATAGAATATATATGAAATATCTATGTTTTTCTTAAATCTAGTCAGCTAGCCAATAGACTGCTCAGTATTTGTCTAAGCAGCCAACTTTGCACGGAACACGAGCTAATTCCAACCCAATAATCTTCCTCTCTGGATAAGAAAATTGAAGAACATTAAGGGAAAAAGGAATTGTATTTCCCACCACGACAGAAGTATGTAACATGCAAGACTGCAGTAGTTATTTGGAACTAAATCTCATCTCACATATTTAATTGTAACTTGAAGGGACCAGGACAATTCATAGCTTCATTTGTACCAGTTGAGTTACTTTGTAAACATGCTTTCAGATTATACTTTATCTCTTTAAGTATGTTAATTTAGTTATAAACACTTAAAATAAAAAAAATTTACCTCCCTCTCTTTTGGTTTTTTCTATCAAGTATTTGATTACACTCAGGGACTTGCAACATTGGTGCTTCATCATTTACACCACATACAAAGATTGTACTCGAATGTTTGTTTACATCTTGTAATCCGGTAGCTTTGGTTTTATGTCAAGAACTAAGAACTGGTGAATTTCTCAACTTTTCTCAATCAAGCTATACCCCGGAGTCCTTTAGACTCGAGAAATTCTCATCTTTTTCCTCACTTTCTCGGCCTATGTCCATCTACTATCCGCGGTATACATGTTTGAAAGAAGAACATAACATCTGGAGTGAGATGGATTCATCTGTGTCAGGATTTCAGCTACCTTCTCCCCCATGTGAGCATCGTCGTGCATTCTACATCTGCCAAGAAGGGCTCCCCAAACACCTGCATCAGCCTAATAATCTAGCTCGTGCAAGTATGTCAACAATCCAACCAAAGTGTTCAGATCTTGGTGTGATGCCATAAATAAATGCTGCACAATATAATAAATAAATGTTGTACATCATATTTGGATTAGCCATTATTCCATACCAAACTTTTAACATAATTATTACGGCTCATAACATGTTTAAATAAAGAAATATCACTGAATTTTCAGAATGGTTGGAAAAAGCAAACTTACGGTGGTGCAAAATTGGAGGCATCACTGTCATAACCATCTTTATCCGAAGGAATTGGAAATCCATTACTTGAACTAAACGACAACGATGATCTGCCTGATCTCATACTTTGAGACATAGTTGCTGCCAATCTTTAGTGTTGTGTACGTCCTTAATGAGTGTGTAGTGTATCATAACATAATAGAGAATCCACAGTGTGTGTGTTTGTGAGTGTAAGAGCATATGCACCGATCCTTCCTTTTACTTAATTCAGCAGTAGCTACACTGATATGCAGCATCGCTTGTTTTTTAATGCCATCAATTTTCATTGATTTATTCATAGCAATATTAATTAATAATCAACTGAGCTCTCAGCTGGCCGGAAAATGGCTGGACCCACACACATATTTACTTATCTGCATTGTGAAATTAATAATAGCCCACATATTTATGTATAATATAATACAGAAAAAGCCCAAAAATGCACAAATTTTACATCGACAGTCCAAAATAGCACTTGAAGAAATATTAAGCCTTCAGTGGCACATTAATAATTTTGAACGTAAATGCCTTAGGTGTTGATACTGCACAAGTTCTATACACAACCCTTAGTCGTCCCTAACACCAATTATACTCACCCCGCCCACCAAAATAAGAAAATCTCAAAAAATATAAGTTCTAAACACAACATAGGTTTAAGTTCATCATGCTGCAATTTCACTATCATAAAAACCGACAACAAACATAATCAACTATCTAATTTTTAGACCATAACAACCTATAATAATTAAAGTAGAACAGAAATAAAATTTTTAAATTTAACTAACCGGAAAAGCATGTGTCAAGTAGTTATCATAGGCATGATAAAACCTGAAAAAATAAAACAGAACAAAAAACAATTGCAATTAAACCTCAAGAATTCCCCCAAATTTTGAAAACTAACCAACAATCACAAATATCATAATTCAATTACACATCACTATAACAAAACTCTATTAAAATGAAAACATAAAATTTGAAAATAAATTCGAAATAAACTCACTTTTCTCACATAAATCGAGTAGACCCAACTTCTTTCAAGATTATTTAGCACCAATCGAGCTCGATTTAGGAATTAATCGAGTTTAATTAAAGGTTTGTACAAATAGGGGTATAATTAGGTTTAGAGACAGTGATTGAGAAGAGAGACAGTGAGAGATGAGAGAGAAGAGAGACTGAGAGAAGAGAGACAGTGAGAGAAGAGAGACGAGACAGTGACAGAGAAGAGAGAAAAGAGAAGAGAGAGAGAGATAGAGAAGAGAATGAAAGAGAGGGGGGAAATGGTTTTGGTTAACAGGGGGGAAAACTGAGAATAAAAGTTTTGGTTAATGCGGGGAATATTTTGGTGTATTAACGGGGGAAAGAAAGAAGCGGACCTTTTTTTTTTATTTTTAAAACGATTATAAACATCGGTTGGTTAAGATACCGATGTCTTACAATACTTTTAACATCGGTTTTGAAGCGACCGATGTTAAAACTGCTTTTAACATCAGTGACATTTCTAACCGATGTTAAAGGGGTGATGTTGTAGGCACTATTTCTAGTAGTGTTTTGCAGGTTCTTGAGGGTCTGGTATTTTTTCTTGATCAAACATAATTGATTGTTTGTTTGGATCTTAATTGTTTGTAAGCTTAACAGATTGGCTCTGATACCACTTGTTAGGCCTCAATGATACTATAAAAGGGGGTTGAATATAGTATCTACAATCAATTCGATTATAAACACAAGTATATAACAGAAAACAAGTTTATTCAATATATCAAACTCTGTTACAGTAGGTTTAATCTACTCTCTCAGTGATGTATTATATCACTAAGAGCTGCTAGGGTTACAATGAATAATCTTCTCGTGAATGATAACATATATAGTGTAAACCCTAAGTTGTGTTTATATAGTACACAGTTACAAGATATCTTCTAATTGATATGAAATATATCTCTTCCTAAAATATATCATTCAGATATTATCTTCTGTAGTCCTTTAGCTGTCCAACTCTCCATGCATATCATTATTTGTTTAATTCAGATCCTCTCATGTAAATCAGCCGCTTTTCATCCCTGAAGTGTATCCGTACTTCAGTTCTGATATAAGTTCTGACGCCTTAAGTTCTGATAACTTCCTATCTTTAGTAAGTTCTGATTTCCAGTTAAGTTCTGATATTCCGATAATAAGTTCTAAAACTAAATAAATCAGATTAGACATGACATCACAAATATATCTAACAATGTCTATATAGCAGCTTTCTATCTCAGGAAGAGCCTAAAAAGGTAGAGGAAGCTCTGTTGGATCCTGATTGGGTTTTAGCTATACGTGAGGAGCTAAACTAATTTGAAAGGAATAAAGTATGGAAGCTGGTACCCAAGCCTAAAGGAAAGAATCCTATTGACACCAAGTGGGAATTCAAACCAAGATAGATAAAATTGGCATAGTGGTGAGGAATAAAGCTAGATTGGTTGCTAAGGGCTACTGTCAATAAGAAGGAATTGATTTTTATGAAACCTTTGCTCCTGTTAAAAGACTTAAAGCCATCAGAATTTTCTTAGCCTATGCAGCCCATGCCAATTTAAAGGTCTATCAAATGGATGTCAAACGTGCTTTTCTAAATGGAGATTTGGAGGAGGAAGTCTATGTAAGTCAACCTCCTAGTTTTGAAGACCCAAATTTTCTAGGATATGTCTACTATCTTTTGAAAGCACTTTATGGATTGAAGCAAGCACCTAGAGCCTTGTATGATACTCTATCAAATTTTCTCTTAGAAAATCACTTTACTAGAGGTACTGTTGACAAAACCCTATTCTTTAGAAATGTTAATGGCTCTAGTATACTTGTTCAAATTTATGTAGATGATATTGTATTTGGTTCTACAGATGAAATTTTTTGTAAAAAGTTTTCCAAATTTATGCAAAGTAAATATGAATGAGCATGATGGGAGAACTAACTTACTTTCTTGGTTTACAAGTTAAGCAAGCTAGTGATGGAATATTCATTAGTCAAACCAAATATATTTTTGATCTTTTGAAGAAGTTAATATAATGGATTGCATATCTGTAAAAACTCCCATGACCACTGCAACTAAACTTGAATTAAACACAACTGAAAAGTCTGTGGATATTTCAAGCTATAGAGGTATGGTTGGCGTACTTCTATATTTAACAACTAGTAGGCCAGATATAATATTTGCTACCTGTCTCTGTGCTAGATTTCAGGCTGATCCTAGAGAATCTTATTTAATAGCTATTAAGAGAATTTTCAGATATCTCAAGGGAGCACCAAAACTTAGCATTTGGTATCATAAAGATTTTGGCTTTAATCTAACTGGTTATTCTGATGCAGATTATGCAGGTTGTAAAATTTATAGAAAAAGTACTACAGGAACCTATCAATTTCTAGGAAATAAGCTAGTATCCTGGTTCAGTAAAAAGAAAAATTCAGTTTCTACTTCTACAGCTGAAGCTGAATATATTGCTGCTGGTAGTTGCTGTGCATAAATTTTATGGATGAAAAATTAACTGTTAAACTATGGTCTACAAGTGAATAAGATTCCTATTTTCTGTGATAACACAAGTGCTATTTCAATCAATGTGAATTCAGTACAATATTCAAGGACAAAGCACATTGACATCAAGTACCACTTCATTAGAGAGCATGTTATGAAAGGTACTGTGGAACTTCATTTTGTTCCAAGTGAAAAACAACTTGTAGACATCTTTACCAAACCACTTGATGAATCCACCTTCACTAGGTTGGTAAGTGAGTTAGGTATGCTTAATTACTCCAAATCTATTTTGATGTTTAAGCATATTGAAATGCAGCTAGAGTAAAAGTTGATATTTTCTTTCTCACATAAAATTTTGACTAAGTCAGAATTTGTATCTCGACGGATGTTGATTATCCATTGAATACGAATATCCGTTGAACTTTATATCATCCGTCGAAATATCAGCTATTACTCTGGGTAATCTTATCATCATCTGTGGAATTGTACTCAATCTTAGCCGTTAATTTTGAGCATCATCCGTCGAATTTACTTACAGCCTATATGTATATTTCAATGGATAATCTTAGAATTTTGACAGTTTTTCTTACTTTTAAACGGCTATTTTGGGTTAATTTGATTGGTCACTTTATTTTACTTTTTACTTTTTGACAGTTTACAATTCTATTCTCTGTTTTTATCTTTCTCAAAGCAATTTCTCTAACTTCTTCTTCCCAAAAGCAAAAACTCTCTCTGCAACTAATCTCAATCACAACAATGGCACCTGTAGTCAAAATCATGTCCTCAACTGGGTTTTCCTATGAAAAGAACAACTTTGTGGCCTTGATGAACAAGCAAATTCCAACATCTGATGACTATCACAAGATGTTGGACTTTATACTAAACTGCAAATTAAGCTATGCCATGCTTGAGTCCCCAACCATTTACTGTGTGGTTGTCAAGGAAATTTGGACTACAGTTGTGTTTAACTCAAAGGACAAGACTATTACCTTCACTCTCAAAGGTAATGAACACTGTGTTAACTGTGATGCAATTGAAAAGTGTTTTAAATTGCCTGAAAATAACACACTTGCTCCACACACAGTCACTGATGTGAGTAACATGCTACATTCTATGGGTTATGCTATTGATGCCACTAAATTAGGTGATGTTAGGAGACTAGGTCTTAGAAAAGAATGGATTTTTCTGTGTGATTCATTTATCAAGGTATTTTCTAGAAAAATAAGTAATTTTGATGTTGTATCTTACTCACTTGTTCATATGCTTTACATGCTTCTTAGTGATAAATATTTCAATTTTAGCACTTTTGTCATTTATGAGATAGGGAGTAAATTAGGGGATATTAAGAAGTGGTCTCACCATTGAGAACCCAATAAACAAGTTAGCTTGTTGGGTCCAAGAGAGGAGAATTATTGCTGACTTGAAGAGGGCAAATCATCACAAGGATGTTGCATTTGTGTACATGCCAATCATGGAGTTACCTCAGGCAAGTGAGGTAAATGTTTCTGTCTCTACCACTATTTCTCAACCACCTACTTATTTGCAATAAACTGTGGCAATGACATCTGTAAATGTGACCAAACAGATGCCTACCCAAGCCACAAAACCAAAAATTTCAAAATCAAGGTCAAAGAAAGCTCCCTCTAGTTTCTCTCAACAGAAGCTGGTTGTAAAAACCACTAAAAACAAGAGGGGAGTGTGAAGGGAAGTGAGATTGGTGAGGGACAGGGTGAACATCAAAGAAACCCTAAGGATAAGGTTGGAGAGGTGAGTGAATCCCATCCGAGCCACACTGTAGATTCCCAACAAATTGCAGTGCTTAATAAGGATATTAGCTCATTGCTAGTTGCATCCTCCCAAAAGGATGTAACTATTGAACAAAGCTCTCATCCAAGAGCACAACCCAAAAGGGTAAGGGACACAAGCTCACCCCAAACTTATGCTAGAAAGAAGAAATCCAAAACCATTGGGATACACAGGGTGCACACATTGTGCCTACTGCAGTCAAAGACTCAGTACATGCACCAAACACACCAAACTCACCCACACATTCATTGAATGTAGATATTATTCATACATCAATTTATAATTCTCCATCTCTAACTCTCATGGAGGAGCCAAAAAACCAAGCAAGTGGGCATCATCTTTTAGATGATTTGTTGGCTCACTTGCCATTTCTTTCTGAGTCTACTGAAACATCTGTGCAAAATCTCAAATCAATCACATTCAACAGTAGTCTCTACTCCAACCTCTTTCATTTCCACTATCTCGACATATATTGTTCATCCGTTGACAAGTGATTGTATCTCGACGGATATGCTTAACAGCAGTCATCCGTTGAACCTCTCAACTACTATTGCGACGGATGTTCCTCATCCGTTGAATATCACTGCACCACTTCAAAATTCAACAATTTTCACAAGTTTAGATAATCTAGTAGTTGTACAATCACTATTAGGACTGAGGGAAGGGAGTGATTTGAGTGAGAGGCTGAGTTGCTCTCATGAAAAAGGAGAGGAAAAGAGTGAAAATCTGCAAGCTTTTTCTTCCAGGTTGGCAAAAGTAAGTGAGTGGAGTCCCACCTTAGTAGGTGAAGGTGAGGGTGTGAGGGTGGGAAGCCAAAGGGAGCCCTTGATACAAAAACAGAGAGAACATGAGAGAAAAGCCGGTACAGGAGAGATAAGGATGGAAACCGTTGCTAGTGAGTCAATGAATGTTAGTGATGAGGAAAAGGAGAAATTATTTCAGCAAGAATATCAAGCTGTCATAGACTCTATCTCTTTGGATGCTGAGACATTTACTCATCCTGTTACAATATATCAACTTTTGGCTGGACAGGGCAATGAGGAGGCTGAGAAGCTACTCAACTTGGTGCACATTGCTGCTTTTATGCAAAGGGCTAAAGATGCCATCACAGCCATGCCACCCACAGCTGGTGATGATGTTGACTATGAAACTGGTGGTTCTGAGGATATTTTTGGGGATGAAGATGATGATGAATGAGAGTTCATGGACATAGGGGAAGCAGGCCCCAGCTCAAGGTCAAACATTCCATCTTGGGTGTTTTCCAAAGACTGTGATGAGCACCATTTCAAATCTACTCTCTCTTTCACATAATTCAACAAACTCAGACACCTCTTCAAGCCACTATAAATGCAAACACCGAGAGACTTCTTCGAGAACATCTATACTCTCTTTAACCCCACCAAATCCAATCTCTCCTACACAATCTAGAGGTAACTACACTGAAAACTGAAAGTGGTCAGATCAAAAAGGATGTTGCTGAAAGATTGGAGGCCAAGTTTCCTGACATAACCATGCTAGACATCAACAGACAACTGAGGAAAAACTATCATCTAGACATCAAAGTGGACTTCTTGGATAAAAGACTCAAAAATCTGGAAACCTCAATAACTCAAATCCATCTGCATCAAGCCCAACAAACTCAGCTACTTCTGAAGCTGGAGGCTGCACAGACTTCATCCTCTACTCAACTTGATGCTAACAAAAAGGGGGAGACAGACTCAATTGTTCCAGTTAGCCAAGGGGAGTCAACAAGTGAGGGGGAGAAAGTGCTAAACATTCAAGTCAGTAAAGTAATTGTTCCAGCAATTGCTTTACCTAAGCCACCAGTCTTGGATAACATTTATCTAATCAAGATAGCAGCTGCTAAGTTGGAATCAAATGAGAAATCTAAGAAGCTTGATGTTGCAGTAGTTGAGAAAGAACTGGATGACAAATGGAAGAAGATTGATAAGGAAATTCAAACGAAGTTTGGTCCAATTGAGAAGAAAGACAAAGTCTTTTCTCACTTCTCTCAGTTGAGACAAATTTCAATCAATGAGATGAGCCTAGGGAACTTAGAAAGGGGTCAACCCTCAACAATTAAGTCTCCAAAAGCCAATGTGATTTTAAGCCAAAAAAGAAATTATCCAAAAACCTCAGATAAAAATCCACTGGACCTATCATATGAAACCCCTAGGCCAGATGAAAAGAAGCTGCTTGGAAGGTCCATAGCTTTTTTCAAAGATCCCAGAGACTCAGTGCAAAAGAAAAGAATTGCTAAAATCTACAGAAATGGTAAATTGATCTGTGTAGTGACTGGACATCCACAATTTGCAGAGGCTAAGAAAGAAAAAAAGGTGAGGCTTAAACAACAACAAAAGCAAGATGCTTTAGATGCCAAGAACCAAGATAAGAAGCCTGCAATCATAAAAGCTGTATTGCCAACTGAGACATCTAAGCATCTGGATGAAGGAAAGAAAGAAGAACCAAAGCAGATAAAAAGAAAATTTAGATACAAGATGCATGCAAAAAGAAAGATAAATTTTGATGAAGACAAGGAAGACTACATGCCAGCCCAATCTACAACCTCAAGCCAATCAACCATACCTACTGTGAAGGAAGCTGAATTTAAGGTTGATCCTAACATTACCTTTCATGGTGATCCTGCTGTTCTAAAGGATGAGCCTATAGATTGGGACAACTTGCTTCTTCCTGATCTAAACCTTCCCATATTTTCCAAACAAAGGTAGACAAAAGAAAGAATAGTCAAAATAGTCAAGCCTACCAAGATCAAATCTAAGCATGTGGCCAAACCCAAACCTATTGTCAACAAAGGAGATCAACTCTTCATATGTGACATCAAAGAATTTTCAGACATAAATCTCTATCTGGATGAGCTTGAAGAAATCAGATCTATTGATGCCTACGAGCACCTTCCAGAGAGACTATTCTTCAGGTACAAGGGTGGTGAAGAAATTACTTGGCCACTTCACAGAATTCTCAATGAAGGCTATACATCTTTGGTAACTATATTCTCCTCAATCAAGAAAAACTTTGGATTCAACATAGTTTTCAAGAAAATGGCACTAAACAAGATTGAGGAGATAAGAAATAGCTGAAGAGGACCAAATGCAATCCCAAGAGTATTATCTATTCCTTTCACTGGAGATAGGGTGCATTTGAGGCCATACTGGATCATGGAGTTCAAGGATGAAAAGAACATTCGAAGATTCTTCAGACTGGAAGATCAGCTAAAGATTGCAAGCAATGAAATTCTAAAAGAAATGTAAGAAAATATAGATCTAACAAATAATGAAGAATCATAATTTTACAGACAACTCCAAAACCAGATTGAAGAGAATGATGTGAAGCTGGGAAAGAAGCCAAGGCAATCAAGGAAATGATCTTAATTTGCTCAGTCTAGAGGAGCACCTTGAAAATGATCTGTAAGACACTCTACAAATCTTTCTTTGTGAGAATTTTCAATAAACTGCAGCACTTGAAATTTTAATGTACTATACTTCATTCTGTATTTATAAAGTGTTTTGTTATCATCAAGTTTATCTTAATTTATGGCTACAATTCTAGTAGACATAAATTAGGGGAGATTGTTAGGAATATGTTGTGTACTTGATGATAACTTGAACAAAACACTTAGTAGATTTTAGTTAAGTGAATTTGTCGCTTTCAACGGATGATCATTTTCAACATCCGTTGAAAGAGTAGCTAATGTAACAACAAGACTAGTAGCACATTTCTGCATACTTGGATAGCTTAGTGAACTAGATGTTGTAGATTGTTCAAGTCATGTTAACTACTAGATTGATATGCAAGATATGATGGTTAATTGTAAATATTAGATGCCTTGTAATCTTGTGTAAATGAAATAGAGTTAACTATCAAGAAGACAGTCTCAACAGATGATTTACAAAGCTTCAACGGATGATCAGACAAAGTACCAACGAATGTTCAAATTCAAAAGTGCAGTTGATAGTGACTTGACAGTCACATGCGTTGGTTGTATGCAAATGGAATGTGGCATCTTGTTTGAAGGATTTAGAGAACAAAGAAGCATTTCCATTTCCATGCTAAACAGATGATATTCAAAGATGCTGAAAAGAGAAGAGTAGCAACATCAAGTTAGACTAGATACAGTTTGTCTTATTATCTTGTCTTTTTATCATGTAACTTGCACTACGCCATAAACGGCCTATTGCAATGTCCCTCCTGCTGTTACAATAGGCCAAAAAAGTGTTACAATTGGTCTATTGTAACACCAAGGGGCGTAACATCTGCAAGCATTACAATAGGCCCCCTATTGTAACACTTGTTGGATCTATTGTAACACTATAAAAAGCATTACAATAGGGCCCTATTGTAACACCATAAGGTCCATATGTAACACCTGAGAAGTGTTACAATAGCTTGACTGATTTTTTAAATGGGGGACCCACCTGTGGGGCCCACATAACCTATTGTAACACTATATTTATCTATAGTATCACTAGAATTTACAATAATGTAACAATAGATAGATTATAATGTAACAGTAAATCTAATATACTGTAACAGTAAATTATGCTAATGTAACACTTAATATATAAAATTTTGAAACGTCATTTCTGTTTGAAGAAGATTTCCATAATTCAAATACCAAACATTCCAAACATAACAAGCATCCCAAACTATGCCAAATATACCAACCTCCATCCAACTACACCAAAACAACTTCAAGTCTAAACTCCATCCACCAACCAAAACAAACACAACTAAATAACTAAACCAAAACAACTAGACAGCTACAATAAAACAAGTTTGATAGATTAAAAAGACATAGATTGTGTTGCCTTCTGTGCCTTCAGTTCCTTCAGTGCCTTCAGTGCCTTGACCTTGAGTTCCTGGAGTTCCACTGGCAAAATGAGTGCCATTATCATCATGATCACTCGACTCAGTAGCACAAAAGTCTCCAATATCTATTTTCATCCCCGGATTTGCCTCGCCTACTTTTTCAACATCCAAGCCATATTATCTTGAAGCTTTCGGAGAAACTTGGCCTCCAGCTCTTGAGTTACTTGCTTCAAATCAGCAGCAGAAGGTTGTGGAGTAGTAGGATTATTTTCAGAGCCATCCATGTCACCTTTCCTTCCCACCAGCCAATCTGGTCCATATTTGCCACTGGGAAGCAACTCGTTTGTAGTGTTCCCTTCTTCCAGCACCTCCAGAATGGAATTCTACAATAGAAATTTGCAATATATTTGTTAAAGGTAGAACATGTTCAGGGTTATTATTTACCACTAGAAATATGCTTACCAGTCATTTTTGAATGGCTTCGCTATTTGACTTGTACTTGCGACCTGGTTTGCGCTTGCGGCTTTTTAAGTACACTCTAGCATTTGATGGAGATTGAAGATTTGGGTTTTTGTTTTTCTAGAGTGTACAAAAAGAAATACAGAGCAATGTCAAACTAGTTTGGCACCTAAACTGAATATTGTTACTTTAACAATTTTCAATGATGCCATACCAATTTTTCTCTAACTTGAGTAAGAGGTCTACGACCGAGAGTGTGTGGGTCAGCATATGCATTACGACGGGCTGCATTATCCTTTGCAAGTGACTGTCAAAAAACAATTTTATTCTCTACTTAGAATATAATTACGTGTCTCTAATACATGAAGCAAATTGATAATTCAAGTTTAATTATATTTTTTATATGCATGTTAGGGTGTTAGGAGTACCTGAACTCCTTCATCTGCCCAATACTTCATCAACAACTTAAAATCCTCAAGAGAAATTTCATGAGGCCTATTTTCAAGCCTCTGCTCATCGGTGTCATATTTTGTGTAATGCTCCTTCTTGATTTGGGACTTATGCAATCTCCAACAAGTGTTAAGTGTCTTGTTTATCCACTACAAAGCTCATGTAGGGATATCATACCTTTCCTAGAATGTGTCAAACAGAAAATACATTATTTTAACGCAAAAAAATGAAATAGAATAAGACTGTTAGCATGAACAATATTTAGGTGCTACCAGGGTGTAATATAACATTTTCTTCTTTAGGTGCTCTGGAACAACATGCCAGTTAACATGAACAATCGGCACATGATCCTTAACCAGCGTACCAAAAAAGTTACTTAGCTCAGATGTAACCTTCTTATCACCAATTGGCTGATTTTTTTTACTCAATGTAATGACCACCTTTTCATTAGCAGTCCTACCGTGAACTTTTAATATTTTTGATCTTCCTCGAAACTTTCTTCACAGGAACGAGATCCTTCTCGCCTAAATTCGTATCATTGGCTCGGGAACGGGTCCTGGGACCAGGTGGTATTTTCTTTTTCTTCGCAGACTTAATAGAAGTAAAATTAGTATAAATTATAAAAAAGCTAAGTGAATAGATGCAACAAATAATACATGAAAATTTAATTACCCAAAAAGATTGACGGGTTATGGAGGGACCTTTTATTATTTGTGGAATGGTCCTGTGTATTATTATTTCTAACAGGAAATATTATCAATTATTTTCTTAAAAAAAGTTAACTTTTTTTAAACTAAAATTTAAATCCATCCTAATTTAACCAAATATCCTCTTGTCAGTATTATTCTTCACCTTAAATCCATCCTAATTTAACCAAATATAAAGTTTGAGTTTGGTTAATTCTAAACACATTTCTAATTAATTGTGGGGTTTTTTGTGGGTTTTTTTAGTTTGGTTAATTCTAAACACAGTTCTAACCATATTATTAGAAATTTTGTGGGGTTTTTTTTCTACTTACAAATGACTGCTAAAAACATGAAGTACAACAATATATATGAAAACCATTTTAAAGTATTGGTGGCAGATGTGCATTACCTTTGGCGAATCTTCACTATGTTCTTCCCCGATCTCATCTTCCAAGATATATTCATCTGATTCCTCTTTGACTTGATTTTTTTCTTGTTTATCTATACTATTGGTTGATTAGGATTTGATTAGGATCAGGAAAATACTTATCCAAACCAAGTTCTTTAAACTTTGCTCTGTTTTTGAGCACACGATTCTTTCTAATTTCCTCGTAAGGATTCTCTGCTTGTAATGTCTGTGTCGGTACCTGCAAGAAATCATTATTTATACCAATAAGCTGCATTGTCACTGTTAAAGATATACACTAGAAATCAAAATTATTATAAATTTTATTACCTCAACAACGGTGGTCTCGGCTACACTCTTGCCTTCCTATAAATTTAATTTTCTCCTCGCTGATGCAATTTTATTGACCATTGGTTCTTTCTTTTCTGGAGTCACTGCAGCTTACTTTTTACACTGTTATGGTGATAAAACCCTCCTCGGCAGCTCAGGTTCTTTCTGATTCACCTTCTTCCTTTTTTCTTGTTGCTGCTGGAGCTGGTGAGGAGTAATGAATTTGCGCTTCACTCCCTCCCTTGTGATGACACCTGTAATAATGTTCTTCCTCGGACGTACAATTACGTGTGACTGCATCTGAAACGAGGGCTTGTCTGCTTTGTCAACCATAGTGTCAACATACAGATCCATCTCTCTATCATGTTTGCATCGATCAACAAGCTCTAGCAGTTCTTTATCTTTGGTCAAATGCTTCCAACCATTGCCATCTCTCGTATATAATCCTCCAATTTCCGTTAAATACAAATAGTCCTTGACGTATTCCATAGAACTGAATACGAAAATTCTTCGGTTGGTACTTATGGCTACTTTCAAGGTCTTTCCATCAGAAAAGACAGTCTTCTCAAAGATTTCATCATAGTGCAGTACAACAGTTATCAGTTTCTCGTCCATCCTACACAAATGTAAAAAAAGATGATTAGACGAGGCACAAGTAATTGCAAATTAGCTAGTAATTTCTACATCAAAATTAGGACAGAAAATTAAAGCACCTAATTTAGAAAGTTGTGAACTACAGAGGTAATTAAATTGAGCTACAACAGATAAAAATTAACTAATTATGAAGGCAAAAAATCAAACAAACATCAATTAATTAAATAGAGCAACATCAAATATAATACAATGCAATAAGGGAACTAATTAGGACACATGAACTAAATTAGGACAGAAAATTAAGGTAACTACAGAGGTTCTAATTTATCCTTAATTGAAAAAAAATACAACATTATAATCAAACTACAGGTTCTTCTTGATTTTGTTCAATGGGAAATTCTGTTTTAGGGATATCATCCCTGAACCAACTAAATTCACCATCTTTAGTATGAATTTCATGCCCAAGGTCGATATCATGATGGTAGTCATTCTGATCATATGCATTTTCTTGTTCAACTTCAAACCACTCCCTCTGTAATTTTTTAATGACATGATACACCATACTCTTAGTCGGATCTTCCACGTAAAATACTTGTTACACCTGGGATGCAATGACATAAGGTTTTGATTTGGAAATGGTCTTCTTAAAATTCACCTTGGTAAGACCATATGGATCCTTCTCTTCTTGGTACCAAGTGCACCTGAAAAGAACCACTGCAAAAACTCCCCAATAATCTAATTTAATGATTTCATTAACTGATCTATAGTAATTGACAGCCCCGACTTTTGAATTATCATCTTTCGAACTCGCAAAACTTGTCGTTTCAGTAGTAAAAAATACACCGATGTTTTGGGTTGTGCATTTTGAATCTATGCTCTTTGTGTGAAAATGATATCCATTTACCACGTAGCCACTGAACATCCTGGCCGTTTGATTAGGACCCAAAGAAAGGACTCGTAAATCAGATGAAGCTTCCACCCTTTTTCCCACCACCTCTTTTAACCACTTCCAGAAATCTTCGGAGTGTGCTTGTTCTCTCTCATATTTTTTTGAATTTGAATCAGCTTCCACTAACACACAGGGATCCCTAAGAAAATATTAAGCTAAGAATTAATTCAAATAATTTAAGAGGAAAACAAGTTCAAATATTCTAGTACTCGACAAATGAAGGAGGGAGTAAATAACTTACTGAATCAATGTCTCAATTTCCTTATTGCCGCAATTGAAAAGAATGTAAGTATGACAAGCTTCCCAAACTGAATCTTTTAACTGGATAACTTTGCCATCTTTATTCTTTCTGCCTCCAATATGATATTCCACATTTGTTGGACACTTTGCAAAATCAGTTAACGGTTCGCCACCCAAAAACTTGAGCAGAATGTAACGCACTCCTCTGCCAAATAGCCTTCCGCAATTGAACCTTCTGGTCTGGCCTTATTACGGACATAGTTTTTCAATTTGCAAAGGTATCGCTCAATAGGATAAATGCAGCGAAGATGCTCAGGTTCACCATATTTAATCTCTCTACACAAATGAACGGGGAGGTGCACCATGACATCAAAAAAGGCACGGGAAAATTATCTCAAATTCACATAAGATTTCGACAATTTCGTCTTACAGCCTCCGTATATCATCCAAGTGAATGGCCTTACTCCAGAGATCTTGAAGAAATGCATTGAATTTTATCAACGGCTTCACAACATCAGCTTTGACAAATTTCTTCACAGCAAATTGCAACAGATAATAAAGTATAAAATATGCATCGTGGCTCTTATACCCCGATACCTTCCTCTCGTTTGTGTGCACATAATGACTAATATTAGAGGCACAACCATAAGGTAATTTCACATTCTTCAATACCTTGCAAAATATATCTTTCTCCTTATTTGACATGTCAAATAAGGCTGCATTAATTTCATACAATTTCCCATGAGCAGATTCCACCGGATGAAGGGACTTCCGTATTCCCATTTCTTGTAAATCAAATCGGCTTTCCAAATGATCTTTTGACTTGTCAATAATGTTAAGCAAGGTACCTAATATATTCTCGCAAATGTTCTTTTCAATGTGCATGACATCGAGGTTATGTCTTAATGGATTATGCTTCCAATAAGGCAAATCGAAAAAAATGGACTTCTTTTTAAAAAGGGATGCCACTTTCACGCTTTTTTTTTTTATTTTCCCCGAATTGGTTTTTAAACCCAAACAGCAGCTGTTCAACCTCTGTTCCCATCAACGATTCTGCATTCTGCCTCGTCTCAATTTCCTCATTAATTTTTTTCTTGTCAAACCTCCATTTGTGGGAAGGATCAAGAAACCTACAATGACTCATATAGTACATCTTCCGGCTGTATTTTAAATATTCTGAGCAGGTCTCGTAATGGCACACCGGGAATGTTAACTTACCCTTTGTGCTCCAACCGGACAATATAGCATAGCCCGGAAAGTAGCTAATGGTCCAGAGCACCCCTACCCGTAAATTAAAGTTTTGATCAGTCATGACATCATAAGTTTGGATGCCAATATCCCACAACTCTTTCAACTCAGTGATTAATGGTTGCATATATCCGTCGATACTGTTTGAAGGAGAATGTGGACCCGATATCAACATCGAAAGAATTAAATTTTCTTGTTTCATGGAAATCCAAGGAGGCAGGTTGTAGTTTACTAGAACAATATGCTATGTACTATGAGTTAAACTCATTGTACGATACAGACAGAATCCATCAGCAGCTACACCTAGTCTTATATTTTGAATTTACGGAGAAAATTCAGGATAATTAGTGTCCATCATCTTCCAAGCTAAGGCATCAGCCGGATGCCTTAGCTTCCCATCTTCTACCCGTCCCGTTGCATGCCAAGTCATGAGTTTAGAAAATTCTTTGCACATGAAAATTCTTTGCAACCTAGGTTTAAGGGGAAAGTATCTCATGACGTTTACTGGCACCTTGCTAATAATTCTCTCTAGATCATCATTAGCAGCAGACCCTTTCCTTTCTTGTAAAACCCACCTCGAAACCCCGCATTTATCACAAACTATTTAATCCTTATTATCGCCCTAATATAACATGCAACTGTTAGGGCAGGCATGTATTTTTTGATGATACAGACCTAAGTCCTTAATTATATTTTTAGCAGCAGTAAAAGATATAGGTAAATTGGCTTCAGGAAAGGTCTCTTTAATCAGAACTAATAACTCACTGAAGCCCGACTCGGTAATTCCATGAAGACACTTCAAATGGTAAAGCCAGATAATAAAACTTAGATGAGAAAATTTTGTGCAGCCCAGATATAGCGATTTTTTTCCCTCCTCGACAAGGCGATAAAATTTTTTATCCTCCGCATTTGGTCTACTTCTACATTCTGAAATCTCCTACCCGTACAATCGAACATCTCTTGTAAATTATCCCCGAAGGCAGTCCCCGCTTCACAGTCCTTAAAATCGGTCCTATTTCTTATTTTGGCTCCTGAAAACCTATAAATCCATTGGACATGTGACAGAGATGGTCCCCTGCAGATTAGATGATCATAAATTACATCTGCACGATGCCACTTACGATCATCACAATCTTTGCAGGGGCACTTTAATTCATCACCAACAGAAAAAAGGGCAAATGCCTTCTCAACAAAATCTTTTATCCCCTTTTCATATTCTTGTTGTATCTTGGAAGTCCTATCCAGCTTATATTATCATAACCAGTTTCCATTTCTAAAATCTACCGCTAACAGATTCAACAGATTGCACACCTATAAGTCAGAATAATATTAATATCTACTATATCAATATATATTAATACATACCAACAGTAGTCTAACCAGCTGGACCAGTTTTACTAGTAGCATATATAAACATTTCCCCTAATTAGAAATATCTACAATATATATAATAATCTTATCGTGTTAACAATTGAGGTAATTGAAGAAAGTGTGTGTGTTTGTGTATTCAAGTATTAGTTAATCCATGCTTCAATTAAGATGCGAGCGTGAATCGAAAAAGAGAATCATTTTTTTTGTGAAAGTGCGTGTGTTTGTGTTTCGAGAAGAAAGTGTGTGTGTGTGTGTGTGTGTTTGTGTATCGAGAGAGAGAGTGTCTGAGTATATTGTGAGTGTGTGAGTGTGTTGGCATACTTTTTAGTTGGGGGAAAAACTACCGCCCAGACAATTCACCTCGGGAATAACATATTTTTATTTTTTTATAAATTATTTTTTTATTTAATTATATAAGTAAAAATTGTTTTTTAATTTTATATATTATTATTTGTTTTTGAAATAAAATGTAATAATTTTAAAAAATAATTATATTATTAAATATAATATTTTAAAGTTATGAATCATCCAGAATATAATTTAAAATATAAATTTATGATAATATATTTACTTTGATAAAAAAATACCTATTTTAACACCAGGTGCTAGTGTTACATGTCATGTAACACCATCACTTTCATGTAACACTAGGTTAACGGCTATTGTAACACCAATTTCATGGTGTTACAATAGACCTCAACTTTCTGAGCTACCGTAACGAAATGCTTGTAACGCTTTGGAAAAAGCATTGCAGTAGGCTGTTTATGGCGTAGTGTTGGTGATATATAAACCAAGGATAGTAAGTTGAATAGTATCCAAGTAATCAAGTATTTTACCAGAGAAATAGATAAGGCAAAATCTGTTAAAAATTTATCTGTTCTTGTGTTTCAACTTGTAAGCAGCTGTGTATATTTGTAACACAGAGTTCTCTGCTTAATATATATCTCTGGTGGAAAAGTTCAATCCACCAGAAAGTTTTTAAATACTTGTATTTATTTACTTTGTGCTTTGATTTCAATATTACTTTCATTCCGCACCTTAGCTAAATCAAACACAGTTATATATTTATAGAAGAACAGTTCTTGAAATTCAAGAAGAAGTCATAATTACATTCCACCCCCCTTCTGTAATTCTTATTTAGATAGTTTGGGAATAACAACATTTTGTTGCTCAATAAAAATTTTGGAATTTTTACTAACTTTTCTGTAACGTAATTTCATAAAATAATAACATACAAAATAACAATTTTTGTTTACTAATATTAAAATTAAATAAATATGTAATATAGATTTGATAATACAACAATTTCTATTAGTAACATATTGAAAATCAAATATTATAAAAAAACATTCACTCAAATGATAAACAAATATGAAAAAATAAGGAATAAACTTAAATTAGTTTATATACATAAACTAATTAATAATAGTCTTATTTCACTTCTAAGTTTCCAGAAATAAATTTTCCGGAGGTGATGGCATAAACTGTGGCGCCCTCCAAACCCGGGTCAGAAGTTTGGGGTCTGTAACACAAATGCACAATATACATACCTGCTTATGACAATAATAAAGATAATAATAATATACAGTGACCCTACTTACCTTTATCCATGGATCGCAACAGGTTAAATTATGCACACAAGCCACAACTTACATATATTATAAACGTTCCAAATCCCATCTAGTTAAACTTACATTTAAATACTAAACATTCTTACAAACTTTTAAACTTAAACTATCACAAAAGTCCTTGGCTAGCTTATCTCGCTCAACCTAGAATCCTAACTCGCACACTTGATTGAAGATCTTCGCTACCAACAGGTTCCTTCTTAACCAGAAAAGAACATAAACAGAATCGCACAAATGAGCTAACTAGCTCAGCAAGTCACAGTGACAATACTGAGATTAAACAATGATCAAGTGAAATTAATTAGGTTATCAAGTTTCTTTATAAGCAATAATTAGAATTGGATATTCAATTTTTTTAAAAAAAAACCAAGGTTAGGCTGCTGATCAGTCACACACTAACCCCGAGTAAGGAACACAACTTTGCTCTAATTACTGGATCCAAGGCACACGTTGGCCTAACATGACCACCAATCTGGTCTGACCACGAATCTGGTCCATATTTTATAAAACAATCTAATTCTATAACAGTAACTGAATAAACAATGTAAATCAGTAAACAGAATCATAAACAACACTGGTCTTCAAGCATAAGGTGGTTTGCAATCACCAATAGGATATAACAAGATAAGTACAAAGATTGGCTATCAGTTGGTAAAAGAATCTCGTAATGGTAGAATCAAGGTTTCATGGTTATAAGGATTAGCCTTCTGTTGTATAAGGTATGAAGGTTTGAATGTTAAATAATTCTAGTTCAGTGATCGGTATTAAGTTTGTTTGTATTTGTGGAGTAGTATCGTATGTCTGTGGTTTGTATCTGGTATTCAACAATCAATGGTTTAAAAAATAAGGCTTATGGCTCAAAGATTAATAACTGGAATCAGGGTTTAGTGTTAAATGCTTCAAAAAACTTGCAATATAAAAAAGACTATTCCAAACATATATCAAGATAGTTTAGGAATCACTTGCCTTTTCTCACTCTGCTTACGATTCACTTGTTCTTGTTCACCGACTCCTATTCACCGACTATTTGCTTCCCCTTTCTACGTCTCGCTTCCTCTGGTTAGACATCACAATTATCTATTAATACTCTTTTTGACTTGATTCTATTCATTACAAGCTTCTATCTACCCATTGTTTCACCCAAATCTGACTTAAAGATTGAAAGTTACGATAAAAAGTCAAATAATACACATATATGCACATAGTACACCAATCAGATCACATATAGCACATAACACGTAAGATATTCAATAAAAATACTTTTTCAAAGAAGATTCGGGGTTAAAATGATTTTTCATATATTTAATACATATTTTTAAATATTTTTCAGAATTAAAATGAGTCGTTGAATCATTTATGAACAATTTACAGGGTTCGAATACACGAATCTGACTTTAAAATCATTTTATAATATTATCGAACCTTAAAAGCAATTAAAAATAATATTTTAAAGCTTGACCTATTGTTTAGAATTTTTAAATAATTAAATTTAATTAAATGATTATTTAAAATTATTTAATAGTTAAGTAAATCAATTATTGAATTAATATTTGAATTAATTGACCAGTTAACTAATTAATTATCAAATAAAATTAATTAATTAAATAATTCAGATTTATTTTGGAATTAAAAATAATTTTTAGAATTAAAATAATGATTTTTGAATTTTTTAATAATTAAAATTGAATTTCTGAAATTAAATAAATAGAAAATATGGTTTTTATAAATTTTTAAAACAGGAATCCTAAATTTGTAAACTTTACAAACTACATGGACTAAACTTCACCATCTTCAAAACTTCAGGGACTAAACTGCAATTTTGCAGTTTAGTTCGCCGGAAAACGACGGGTTCGCCGGAGAAGGCGTTCCCACAATCCTCACATCACCAGAAGCTCCAGAATTAATCTACAGAACACAAAAAATTTAACTAAGTAATCAAAACAACTCAATAACCCCTGAGTTGGCTGGAATAACTCGAAGAAAACTCGCCGGACGGCGAGTTCTTCTTTTCTCCGGCCAGCTCGATTCCGGTATCGTCTGTAGACGAGACCACCACCAACGATTCCTCTTTTCAAGCTCTACACATCCATACCAACCAATCAATCTAACAACCCCTAGATCAAAAAGTCCTAATTTTAATTGAAAACATTCATACGGGTTATAAACCCTAATTTCATAATTTGAAATTAAAACACAGATTTGAACATGTTATTAAACTCCAAATTACTATTATGACATACCAAAATGATCAGAATCAAATTATCTGTAACATGCAAGCATCAAATCACATAAACAACATCAAAATCAAAAATTCATAATTTAATCCAAAATAATTTGAAAATAAATAAAAATATAGAAAATTACCAGATGATTCTGCAGTATTATGGATTACAGGACTTGATTGTACTCTTCAATACCTTCTATTTGGTTACTTGAACTCCAAAATCGGATATCGCTAACGCCTTGAAATTTAGGTTTGATTACGAAGAACTATTATGGATATAATGATTTTATCTGAAAATTATATATTTAACTGATTACAAATGATTTTCTCTACAAAATAAAATACGGTAAAGGCTATTTATATCTACGGAATATTGGCACCCCGTTGGATCATATCGGATATAAAATATAATGTTTATTTGATAAAACAGATCCAAATCGGTACCGATTTTAGGATAATTATCTAAAACTACACATTTTGTAAATAAATACTCGCTCTTAGCACTTTACTTACACGAATTACGAGAAGATAATATAATAGTTTAATCAAAATATCCCATTTCTCGAGAATCCGGCCCGACCCGAAAATCTCGAATTGAAAAAAGCCCGGATAAAAGTCCGGATCAAAAAAATCCCGGATAAAAGTCCGGTTCGGCCCGGTTGAAAGCCCTGGTTTTTTGAAAAGCCCGATTAAAAAACCGATTTTTTTATATAAAATTTCAAAATATACAATACTATTTATGATTTTTAAATATACACTTATCCTAACCTACTCAGTGGGGCTACATCCAGTAGTCCAATGATGAACTCTATATGAGCTCTTACACAATCTCGCATCTAGAAAAAATCCTAACACTCTCGTCTCTGATACTATAACTTATTGCTCTGATACCATTTCTATAAAGCCCCTAAATTCGGGGTCAGGAATTTGGGTCATCATGTCATACTTCAATCATGTATAACCTGCATTGATTCAATAATCCAACATATCCCAATCTCACGGACATACACATACAAGTTATAGTCGTAGAAACGATGTACAAAATGTAATCTTCTTTTATTACAACTAGAATGTACTTTACAGGAACTTAAACAATTATGTGTAACCTCTACATGAAGTTACAATAATTACTACTAACATCTTATACATATCTGAATATCTGGTACACCTGAGACAAAGCTACAAGGGATTCTCCCCACGATTTCAAGTGACTAAGTCCCACACCGGCATACTGGTAATCTGTTGTGTTGTGATATTTAAAAGAAATCAAGAGTGGGCAATGATGCTCAGCCATAATATACAAACTAGTTGGAAAATAACTGTTAAAATAATACTTCGTTGTATAATAGGATGATTTGAAAACTTGGCGGTATACACCTTTTTCTCTTTAAATCAAATCATATATTTTATATATATCAAAATACCATTACAATGCTCTTGATAGTATTATGTACTCGGGAGAATCAATCTCTTGGTGTTATACACCTTTTTCAAAATAATGTTTCGATTGACTTATTTATCTGCAAATACCTTAATGGTAAACCCGTCACCTAGGCTTGGGTTACGGTATTGCATCTCAATTCTAATTGGAAGAATAGGACATTTATCGGAGCCACCGTATACGATGATCAGTCATAATACGGATATTTGTAACCTTTTCTACTAATAGAAGGACGACTTCCTTACTCCGAGTTATCACCCTGGACGCATTCGGGCTCTATGTCCCATTTCAGGTATGCACACACTTCACAGGTTCCTGAGTACACAGATGACCTTCGCCTGCGATATCTTGTCACAGGTTCCTGAGTACACAGATTATCTTCGGCTGCGGTACTTTTGGTAGTCTCTCTAGTACTCATAGTACTAGAGTCTACCCCTCCTAGTCCTTGGAAGAATCCTATCAGATCCGAGAACTCGAACCACATCGAAGTTCCCCAAGCATTTTGCTTGTTGATAGGCACATCTCATCTTGTATATATATATATATGTACTTATGAGAATTTTTGGAGGAAGCACTAAGATAATGTGAGTTGACTGTTGTCAACAGATACGTATTTAATGGGGAGTTTCTTTTGACACTACAGTCAAAATATTTAAAATATGCCGAAATAATATTTTTCGACGATCTGAAAGGATTATAATAATTTTCTGAAACTCATGAAACATTTTAAAATAGGTTTTATGATTTTTAAATTATATTAAATCATTTAATAAATATTTAATAATTAATAAATAATAACATCTCGAATAATTTTATTTTAAAAGAATATTTTTAATAATATTCCTCAACTAATTTATGTTTAAGTTATTAAATAAATCTTTAATATATATAAAATAATTGGTTTTAAAATAAAATAACCGTTGGAGAATACTTTTCCCTTTTTGAATGAATATCTGAAATAATATTCATAGCTCGGGTAATTATATAGAGTTGAGGGTATACGATCTTTAGAAATAGTTTTTAAATAAAATTCGAGCTAATCAATAAATCGTAAGAGGACATCGAGTCCATTGGAATAAATTAAATACAGACTTTACTCGTCCAAAACATCTCCGGAATGCTTCCGGGTTTTTAAATAAATTATACCAACCAACTTTCGGTCTATAATATATAATACCACGCTGCTCGCTAGCGTAAATATTCCTAAATATAAACACCTTCAGAATACTTTCGAGTTTTTATAAACTTACACCGACCGACTCTCGGTCTAAATATATATATCATTTCAAATCCAATATTTTACTATATAAATAATATTACCAATCGCTCGCAACAACATATCTTGTTCGGTAAAACAGTTTAAGCAGTATCATGCATATATTGCAGTTATTCAAAAACAAACACAACACAACACAACAATTTTAAAAAGGTAGGGTTTGAAAACTTTCTTGGAGTCCAAAATACGTCCCGACTTCCACTCATTTTGGGTTTCCTATTCAACAACTATTATAATCATAATCAGTGTTCCTAATCCCATCAACGACTTATATTTCTAATAAGTACAATACTTCATAATTTTTAATATTCGAACGACCCGAAATAAGTACCAATCCTTGGTCGAAATGGACGGTTGAAGTAGTCTTCTAAAGTTGATTTTACCGAATGTTACTATTACGTGCCTCACACTCTAACATTTTTAATAAGTCAAAAAATTAATATTTTACTACAAAATCACCTCAAGGATATTTTTGAGTGTTTTTAATATTTATCATAAAATTTTCACTTTGATAAAATAAATTTAAATAGGTGAAAAACATTTTAGAAGTCCGGTCAACTACGGAGTTTTACCATTCATACCGCCTTCACCAAAACGTTGATTTCTCTCAAAGCGTTAACTCAATTGATGCACCGTTTTTGTGTTCGTGATCTAGACAATATTTAGAACATACTAATTGAAAATGGTTTTCTGGAAACAGGTGTGAAAATCCCGAAATGGCAGTTTAGAGACAGTGGGTTATGTTCGGTATTCTCACTCCACGCGACCTTGGTTCTTACATTTTTATAAAATTGAAAAATCAATATTTTCACTTGAAATTTTTATGGAAGTTAATATTCTCCATTTTATTACTCTATGTAAAAATTTTATAATTTTTGAATACTCTTAAGTTGACCATTTATATTTACAAAGTTCGTAATTAGTAGAAGTTTTTATCGCGTAAATCATTTTCACTAAAACGGACCTAACTTTTGAACCGTAAATTGAAATCAAGCAATTCAAGCGCCTCAAAGATCCTTACAACATTCTATAACATTATAAAGTCTTATTTATTAAGAAATTACAGTTTATACTTTCTGTACTTCTGCAGAAAACGTAAGGTCATGATTCGTTCATTTTATTGATGTTACGCTTACGATTCGAGTTTCGTTTTCGCTCTAAACTACTAATAATTAACCAAAAATTATCATAACATCATATTAATACTTAATTCTCTCAAGAAAATCAAGTTTTTGAGGCCACAACATCAACCTTAGTATATAACTAACTAATCATTCAAGAAATCACCATAACAACTGTCACACCCCCAACTTAAATAGCAAAATAATTATAGCTATTACATCATTTTAATGAGTATTACACAACCAAAATCCAAGATCTTACAGTTTAGGGTTTGGAACAGCCCAACACTACCAACTATTACATCTGATTACAAATACCGAGTCCTCACACAACTATTATTACTTATTCTACCTGAGCTCGAACATAAGCATCAGCATCACAGGTCTTACGGGCAGTCTGCTTGAATCTAACCATGGCTGCTAGCTGTAATATCAGGGTAAAGCAAGAAGTGAGCCAAAAGCTCAACAAGTGCTAACAATACAACGCAAAGCATAAATCGAGATATACCTTTAGGAATGACAATGGAATGACATAATCAATGATAATCGAGAGATAAAACTTATGTGAGTTGGCATCATTTTGCTTGCATCAAAACAAATTTTAAAACCATTCTTAATCAAAATCATTTTATGACGCTACGGATTACAGCCGGTGATCAGCCGCGAAGTAATCCCGAACCTCGCTGGGTTCTAAAACATTATTGGGAATCCCTAGGCAACTTTTAAGCCTAATATAAGTGTGGAAAGGACTCGCGTCTCAGTCCAGATCCACCATTCAAGAAAACATTTGTCCCCCTTTGGGACTGAAAAATCCACCTTTTATTCATTTTGAAAACTGATGCCGATTTATGACAAAATCTCTTTTGACTGAAATCATTTTTTTTTATCAGGGGATTATAGATCAACTTGAAACACTGGAAATATGACACTAAATCTCAGGGCCATGATCCACTAGACTTTACTATATTAGGGTAATCGAGAGATTTCCATAAACAAGAATTTTGACAAGGAAATTAAGCAAGGCTATTGGATAATATGAAAGAGTAATGCCAAACTAGGCTTAAAGCAATGGTTGTAGACAAGGTATAGGTATTAGAACATCAAGAAGATAAGCATCACTGGTTCCAATAGGATAGAGGTGCTAAAATATAAAGGAAGTGATCATCAGCTCAAGATATAACAGGGTATCAAGCTTTAGGGTAAGGATAGGGTTATCAAACAATCATGAATGAATTTAAGAAAAGATTGGCTTTTAGGTATCAAGATAAAGTTTCTATCGAGGTTATTTCAAGAGTTGAATCAAAGCATCAGGGTGCAACATCAAGATTTCTCAGGGATCAATAGCATGATAATCAAAAGGATCTATAAGGTATTATAACACATCTCTATTTTATCATGGCATTAAACTATCATGAAAGACTTTTGAACTACTTGCAATACGTACTCGAGGGTTCATGGCATCTCTATGTAACTCAAAGATAAACAAAAGATACTCTTGATTTAAATATATCAAAATGACTCAGGATAATTGCATCGATATATATATATGAACTGTTTACAGTAAATGCGAAGGTCAAGTTAAATCACTTGCCTTGAGATAGACTGGTCTGGTCTGACTGGTAGGAGCAACAACTGGAGCTTCACTCGACTTTTATGGCAAGTTTTCCCTCGTCTCGAGATCCTACATAAATAATAATAATCCTCATTATAATATATTCTTTCCATCTTAACCTATTTACAACCCGAAATTAAACATGGATGGCACTTAGGCCTATACACACTTAATTCATATCCACCATTTATATTTTCAAATGTACACACGTAGCCACATAATCACATATCATATATTAATACCAAATAACATCATATACACCATAATGCCACACTAGGCTTGGATGATCTCGACTCACCACTTAAGTTACTTGGTCGCTAACTAAACGAAGTCTTCGAATTTGGGCTTCCTAACTCAATGTGCCTTTCCTAAATTATCCAAAACCTATTGACCCTCACTTGTGCCTTTTGTTCTACTGACCTTATACTATCTTACAACTATGGTGGTCGACCTAATACTCACTTCTAAGTGTCCTAAAACTATGTGATAAGTGAAAGTGCTCACTGGTGCAAATTTCAGAATGGTAACTAAGGTTTCTTGAGTGCATTAGACACTCTTAAACTACAAGTTTTTCTTCAAAATTTTTACACAAGACTCTCCTGACCTAAGGACATCTCACAAGCTTGATGTGGCTCAAAGGCCTGGCTTGGGCCTTCTTGGGCCTAAGCTAAAAGTCCAAGGTACCCCTGTTTTTCTGGGCAGAAAATGCCCTGACTTGAATTAACTTGTGACACATGGTTCTAGCTCATATCCTATGAACTATGGTTGGAAAAACTTCTCTGACATACCCTCTAACTAAGGCCCAATTGGGCCTAATGAGGGCCTACCCATGACATGGCCAAATCTCCCTATTTCTAAGTTGCAACAAAACTGTCCCCTGCTGGACAGATTTTGTTATTCTACTTGTGCACCTAACCAAATGACATGCAAACCTCCAACCAACTCCTAAAACCTATTATATACTCCCCATACTAACTTCTGGTGGCTTGGGCCTCAAAGTGCACATCAATGACATGGTCAAAACTCACTCTAAACCTCAGGGTACTAAACTGATTTTTCTGCAGAAACTATAACTCTCATTTTCCAAGGTTTTGACTTGACAAACCCAATTATCAACAACTAAATACTTAAACCAAGACCTATACTTGGTATTCCACTGAACTAACTCCCTTTTTCTCAAAATAACCTTGGTGAGATCATCCTTACCTAAGGTGCAACTATGGCAAAACAAAAGAGACTACTCTTAACAAATCGCAAATCTTCATGCTTTTGAAACAACAAGATATATATTTTTATAAAAGATAACCACAAATTATTACCATGCAACAAGAAGCATAAATCAATATTATCACATTATTCCTACTGAAATTAAGGCTCACTAACAAAATCTTTTCCAAATGATCAAAATCTTACAACAAACTAAGAGAATTCCACATGCATGCATGCCTTCGGGTTTTTCAAACCAAAACAACATATTTTCTACATATATTCCATCTTAAAATTGACATGCAAGCCTAGCATAAGGTATACCTAGATGATCACTTAGCATGCAAGGAGTTTTATCAAATTTTCACCACAAAATTCAAGTCATTATCACATAAACATGCAAAAATTGAACAAAACAACAAGAATGATTTCAAGGACCATTCATTCGGCTCCCATATGGTCATGGCCGAATGAAATGGATGGAAATGGCCATTAAATCATCAAGAGTTTCCTTCTCAAGACTTGGCACTTATCCATTTATTGTAGTCCTCTCGAAAACAACCTTAAATCCATAAGAATCAAGATTGTATTTTGAGTTTCACTAAAACCTTTACATGCAACCCTTAAACTTAAACTTTCTACTCAAAACTCTTTGAAATATGAATGATCATGATATAGGAAGTAATATTTACTTGTATGGAAGGTGGAAACTTGAATGTGGAATGAAGAAAAGGGGAGGGGGTAGGTTTTCGGCTAAAAACCCGAGAGGAGAGGGGGAGGGAGGAGAAGTGTGGAAATGGTGGAGTGAAAGTGGTGTGTTTGTCATGTTTACTTGGTTTTTATTTGCCCATAAGTGAGTGGATGAGAGAAATTACAATAGTAACCTTCCAATCTTAGTTAGGTAGATTTGCATGCAAGGACAAAATAGTAATGTGGCTAGAAAAATGAAAGTGAGTGGGGTTGGAATTGCCCTCCTTGCCCCTTGGTTGAATGGAAGAGAGTTTGCATGCAAGGGTAATCATGTAATTTGATAATTATTAAGCAACTAATTTCCAAAGATTTATTTTTATATAATAAAATACAAGTTCAAAAATTATAAAATTTATACCATAAAATAACTTGGATTTTTAGAGACTTTATAAAATCATTTTCAAAATTTTGTGAACAAAATGTCTTTTAAAAGAAAATTTTTCCAAAGCTTAGAATATTCCTTATAAATCAAAAATAAAGAAATTAAATAAATTCTTGCTTTGAAAAATCATATACTACCCAAAGCAAATTTATAATGCAGAAATTTTCACTCACACAAACGTACAAGCATTGAATATATTTTTATTTAACTTAATATTATTCACAAATAATATTACATAAAATGCCGGTCGTAACATCCTCTCCCCCTTAAGGGATTCTGTCCCCAGAATCTAAGAGAACAGATGAGGATACCGGGAACGCATATCAGACTCTAACTCCCAAGTCGACTCTTCGACCTTAGGGTTCCTCCAAAGTACTTTCACTAACTTTACTGATTTATTTCTAAGACTCTTTACTTGCCAGTCGAGTACTTTAACCGGTTGCTCCACAAATGACAGGTCTGCCTGAATTTCTACAGGTTCATATTCTATCACATGGCTAGCGTCAGGATTGTACTTCTTAAGCAACGACACATGGAACACATTATGCACATGCTGATACTGAGGTGGTAAGGCCAACTCGTAGGCCACCTTTCCTACTTGACTCAAAATCTCAAAAGGACCTACGTATCTAGGTGCTAACTTTCCTTTCTTGCCAAATCTTATCAACCCTTTCCTAGGTGACACTTTTAGCAACACAGCTTCGCCAATTTGGAATTGAACATCCTTACGCGCTGGATCCGCATACTTCCTCTGTCTATCTTGAGCAGCAAGCAACCTTTTCTGAATTAACTTGACTGAGTCATGCAACTGTTGTACCAATTCTGAGCCGAGAATTCTTCCTTCTCCTACTTCATCCCAACTTGTTGGTGATCTACATTTTCGGCCGTACAAAGCTTCATATGGTGGCATGCCGATACTGGAATGATAGCTGTTGTTATATGAAAATTCAATTAATGGCAGGTGGTCGTCCCAACTTCCAGCAAAATCGATTGCACAACTGCGCAACATGTCTTCAATTGTTTGAATTGTTCTTTCACTCTGGCCATCAGTCTGCGGGTGATACGCCGTGCTCATATTCAACTTCATGCCAAGACATTCCTGGAATTGCTTCCAGAATCTTGAGTTAAATCGGGGATCTCTGTCTGAAACTATTGATACAGGTACCCCATGCCTTAATACGATTTCGTGCACATACAGATGAACCAACTTGTCCAGTGACGACTTCTCATTTATTGGAAGGAAATGCGCCGACTTCGTAAGACGATCAATTATAACCCATATTGCGTCATGTCCGGATTTTGTTCGCGGTAGTCCTACTATAAAGTCCATAGCGATATTTTCCCATTTCCATTCTGGAATCTTCAGGGGCTAAATTAATCCGCTTGGTCGTTGATGTTCTGCCTTTACTTTCTGACAAGTATAGCACTTCGCAACCCATTCTGCCACGTCTCGCTTCATATTTGGCCACCAAAAGTTCTTCTTTAAGTCTTGATACATCTTGGTGCTTCCCGGGTGGATTGAAAATTTCGAATGGTGGGCTTCATGGAGGATCTTATTCTTTAATTCAGGTACATAAGGAATCCATATTCTGGATGAAAACCTTAGTATTCCTTGCTCATCCCTTTTAGTATTAATCTCTTCTCCAGATAACTGATTTTTCTCTTTTTCCATTACTTCCTCTTGATACTTCTTTATCTTTTCCAGTAGTGTTGGCTGAAAGGTCATTGCATGACAAACTTCTTTGACTTTCCCATAAGCACAAAGTTCCAATTCAAATTTTCCGATTTCTTCGGATAACTCTTTTGATGTTATCATTATATTCAATCTTTCCTTCCGACTCAGCGCATCGGCCACTACGTTCGCCTTTCCAGGATGGTAATTTATCGAACAGTCATAGTCCTTAATCAATTCCAGCCATCTCCTCTGCCTCATATTGAGCTCTTTCTGAGTAAAAATGTACTTTAAACTCTTGTGATCCGTGTAGATTTCACACTTTTCTCCATAGAGATAGTGTCTCCAAATCTTGAGTGCGAACACTATGGCGGCTAGTTCCAAGTCATGCGTCGGATACTTTAACTCGTGCGGCTTCAACTGTCTTGACGCATATGCTATTACCTTACTGTGTTGCATCAACACACAACCCAAACCCTTATGTGAAGCGTCGCTGAATATTACAAAATTCCCTTGATCATCGGGAAGTACCAACACCGGAGCTGTTACCAACTTCTGTTTTAACCCTTGAAAGCTATTTTCACATTCTGCACTCCATTCAAACTTTTGATTCTTTCTGGTTAACTTGGTCAATGGTGTGGCGATCTTCGAGAAATCCTTGACGAATCTTCTATAGTATCCGGCCAATCCTAGAAAACTTCGCACTTCCGTAGGAGTCCTTGGCCTCTCCCAACTCATAACTGCCTCAATCTTCGCCGGATCCACTTTAATTCCATCATTTCCAATAACATGCCCCAAAAATTGAACTTCCTTTAACCAAAACTCACATTTGGTAAACTTGGCATACAACTTCTCTTGTCGGAGTATCTCCAATGCTATCCAGAGGTGCTGCATATGTTCTTCTTCCGATTTAGAATAAATAAGGATGTCATCAATAAATACCACGACAAATTTATCCAAATACTTCTTAAATACTCGATTCATCAGATCCATGAATGCGGCCGGAGCGTTGGTCAATCCAAACGGCATTACTAGGAATTCATAATGCCCATATCTGGTCCTAAATGCGGTCTTGGGAATATCTTCTTCCTTGATCTTTAATTGATGGTATCCCGATCTCAAGTCAATCTTCGAAAAACATTTTGCTCCCTTTAACTGATCAAAAAGGTCATCTATCCTTGGTAGCGGGTAGCGGTTCTTGATCGTTACTTTATTCAACTCCCGGTAATCTATGCATAGACGCATACTCCCATCTTTCTTCTTCACAAAGAGAACAGGTGCTCCCCATGGCGACGTACTTGGTCGTATCACTCCCTTATCCAATAATTCTTGTAGCTGGCTCGCCAACTCTTTCATTTCTGCTGGTGCCATCCTATACGGAGCCTTTGAAACTGGTTCCGTGCCTGGAGCAAGGTTGATCTCGAACTCAATTTGTCGATCTGGTGGTAAGCCTGGTAGTTCGTCGGGAAACACATCGGGGAACTCATTAACTACAGGAATATCTTCCATGCTGGGGCTGCCTCTCTCTGAATCCACTACATATGCTAGGAACGACTCACAACCTTTTCTAAGTAACTTCTTAGCCTGAATAATTGTAAGAAATAGTCGCTCTTGCCTCTGTCCCTTAAATACTACCTTCTCTCCACTCTTCGTCTTTAAATACACTCTCTTGGTCTTACAATTTATCTGAGCGCTATTCTCTCCTAACCAATCCATTCCTAAAATTTATATCAAACTCTCCCAGCTTGAAGAGTATCAAGTCGGCCGAGAACTTATATCCCGAAATATCAATCTCACATTTTGGACAAAATTGATTCACAGGAATCTTCTCTTGGTTCGCAATTACCACATTTACTACCTCACTCATAACCGTTTTATCACATTGGATCTTATCAACAAAAGATTCTGATATGAAAGATCTTGTGGCTCCCGAATCAATCAATACTTTGGCTTTGACATTATTGAGTAAAAGTGTACCTGCTATCACCTCAGAATTCTGAACAGCATCTTTCATCTTTAGATCAAATGTCCTTGCTGTTGCTTGCGGGGTTGGTGCGGGTGGTGGAGGTAATGCCAATACCTCAGCTGGCACGCTTGCACTGGTACTTGCCACGTTCATCAGAGCTCTGACTGGTCCTGTTGCCTTACACTCCCTAGCCATGTGTCCAGTCTTCCCACATTTGTAGCACGTAACTCCTGGCTTCGGCATCTTGCACTCATTTGCTAAATGTCCCTTCTGATTGCACCTATAACAGGTCATACTCAGCTTATTGCATACTCCGGGGTGCCTTCTTCCACAGTGCTTGCATTCTGGCCTCTGGAACCTGTTTTCTCCAACTTGCCCTTGGCTTGCCTGATTGTTCCCTTTTGATTCTTGCCTTTTGCCCAAATTTCCTTTCCTTTGAAAATTTCCGCCCTTCTGGAAACCAATCCTCTTTACATTCCGATCTTGCGAACTTCCAGCTTCAGACTTTTCTCCATAAAATGGAACCTTCCTCTTCTTGTTATCCCTCTCTTTCCTTGACTGCATCCCATTATTCTCAATCAGAGCAGCTTTCTGTACTACTCCCGCACAAGTCTCAAGCTCAAACATAGCCACCCTATCTCTGATCCAAGGCTCCAATCCTTGCTGAAATTTCTTTACTTTTTCTTCCTCAGTGCTGGTATACTTTGTCACAAACCTTGACAACTCAGTGAACTTCTTCTCATATTCCAGTACAGTCATGTTCCCTTGCTTTAACTCAAGAAATTTTAGCTCCATCTGATTCTGCATGTACTTAGGGTAATACTTGTCCAGAAATAACTTCTTAAATCTCTCCCAAGAAATCTGCTGAGTGACTTCCATAGCTTTTACTGATTCCCACCAATAAATGACTTCTCCCTTCAAGAAGTAAGTGGCATACAGCGTCTTCTGATCGTCTCCTAACTGTACCAACTCAAAAGCCCTTTCCATCTCCTTGATCCATGTGTTTGCTATCACTGGATCAGTGGTATCATGAAATACAGGTGGATTCACATTCTGAAAAGCCTTGAAAGTGACAATTTGTCTTGGTGGTACTGGTGGTTCAGGTGGTTGATATGGCTCACGGTTATCTTGGTTTTCAATTCGTTGTTGAAGAGTTAGTTGTTGTTGAGCTATAGCATTGGTTTGCTGTTGCAAGGTTTCCAGTAGTTGAAGAATGTTTGGGTCTGTGGTGAAGGTGGTTGTTGGGTTCTTCTTTTTGGGAGGCATGATCCTGAAATAAGAGTTGTGTCATAACAAATATGAATGATAAAATGATTCGAGGGTATCGCATGGCATTCGCATTTACATATGGGGTCAAGTTTCCAAATTAAGCAGATATGATGATAAAAACATAAAATAACAGTTGAGAGCAGATGGAACAATAGCACATAATTATTGAAATTTTAAAGGTCACAGTACATAGGATTGGGACATAGTCTGATTCTAGAAATAACAGGCTTATTTAAAGGAAAGACGGAAACAACTGGGGATTCCATAGAGTTTGATAGTACAACAACATGAAAGGTAAATGGAAAGAACTAAGGCTCCACTCCATCTGAACGGGGCTTGGTAGTCTTTTCCTCTCGAAGCGTCTTCGCAATGCTCTGGAGCTCATCCGCCACCATCTGAATGACATACTGGCTGGTACGGTCCCGGTGCGCTGGCATCTCCTCAAGCTTAGTGTTGACGTACCCAACCAAGGTCTCAAGTCTCGCAATCATCTGCTCCTTGGGCTTCCCTTCGTAGTTTCGGCTGTCCGGATACACGTTCTTCAGTCGGTCTATCAGTCGGTCGTACTTGCCCTGAAGCATGTCGAACTCGCGCCTCAACTCAGCATACACGGAGAAAGCAATAGTGTCGTCCGACCCAGAGGATGACGAGGAATGCGCCCTTTGCTGACAACCAATAAGAGGAGTATTAATAATAATTTACTTTACCTTCACTCTCGCGTAATATCTATAACCTACACACAAATCCTATAACCTATTTGGGCTGTCCAGGGACTCTAAACCGTAGCTCTGATACCAAAACCTGTCACACCCCCAACTTAAATAGCAAAATAATTATAGCTATTACATCATTTTAATGAGTATTACACAACCAAAATCCAAGATCTTACAGTTTAGGGTTTGGAACAGCCCAACACTACCAACTATTACATCTGATTACAAATACCGAGTCCTCACACAACTATTATTACTTATTCTACCTGAGCTCGAACATAAGCATCAGCATCACAGGTCTTACGGGCAGTCTGCTTGAATCTAACCATGGCTGCTAGCTGTAATATCAGGGTAAAGCAAGAAGTGAGCCAAAAGCTCAACAAGTGCTAACAATACAACGCAAAGCATAAATCGAGATATACCTTTAGGAATGACAATGGAATGACATAATCAATGATAATCGAGAGATAAAACTTATGTGAGTTGGCATCATTTTGCTTGCATCAAAACAAATTTTAAAACCATTCTTAATCAAAATCATTTTATGACGCTACGGATTACAGCCGGTGATCAGCCGCGAAGTAATCCCGAACCTCGCTGGGTTCTAAAACATTATTGGGAATCCCTAGGCAACTTTTAAGCCTAATATAAGTGTGGAAAGGACTCGCGTCTCAGTCCAGATCCACCATTCAAGAAAACATTTGTCCCCCTTTGGGACTGAAAAATCCACCTTTTATTCATTTTGAAAACTGATGCCGATTTATGACAAAATCTCTTTTGACTGAAATCATTTTTTTTTATCAGGGGATTATAGATCAACTTGAAACACTGGAAATATGACACTAAATCTCAGGGCCATGATCCACTAGACTTTACTATATTAGGGTAATCGAGAGATTTCCATAAACAAGAATTTTGACAAGGAAATTAAGCAAGGCTATTGGATAATATGAAAGAGTAATGCCAAACTAGGCTTAAAGCAATGGTTGTAGACAAGGTATAGGTATTAGAACATCAAGAAGATAAGCATCACTGGTTCCAATAGGATAGAGGTGCTAAAATATAAAGGAAGTGATCATCAGCTCAAGATATAACAGGGTATCAAGCTTTAGGGTAAGGATAGGGTTATCAAACAATCATGAATGAATTTAAGAAAAGATTGGCTTTTAGGTATCAAGATAAAGTTTCTATCGAGGTTATTTCAAGAGTTGAATCAAAGCATCAGGGTGCAACATCAAGATTTCTCAGGGATCAATAGCATGATAATCAAAAGGATCTATAAGGTATTATAACACATCTCTATTTTATCATGGCATTAAACTATCATGAAAGACTTTTGAACTACTTGCAATACGTACTCGAGGGTTCATGGCATCTCTATGTAACTCAAAGATAAACAAAAGATACTCTTGATTTAAATATATCAAAATGACTCAGGATAATTGCATCGATATATATATATGAACTGTTTACAGTAAATGCGAAGGTCAAGTTGAATCACTTGCCTTGAGATAGACTGGTCTGGTCTGACTGGTAGGAGCAACAACTGGAGCTTCACTCGACTTTTATGGCAAGTTTTCCCTCGTCTCGAGATCCTACATAAATAATAATAATCCTCATTATAATATATTCTTTCCATCTTAACCTATTTACAACCCGAAATTAAACATGGATGGCACTTAGGCCTATACACACTTAATTCATATCCACCATTTATATTTTCAAATGTACACACGTAGCCACATAATCACATATCGTATATTAATACCAAATAACATCATATACACCATAATGCCACACTAGGCTTGGATGATCTCGACTCACCACTTAAGTTACTTGGTCGCTAACTAAACGAAGTCTTCGAATTTGGGCTTCCTAACTCAATGTGCCTTTCCTAAATTATCCAAAACCTATTGACCCTCACTTGTGCCTTTTGTTCTACTGACCTTATACTATCTTACAACTATGGTGGTCGACCTAATACTCACTTCTAAGTGTCCTAAAACTATGTGATAAGTGAAAGTGCTCACTGGTGCAAATTTCAGAATGGTAACTAAGGTTTCTTGAGTGCATTAGACACTCTTAAACTACAAGTTTTTCTTCAAAATTTTTACACAAGACTCTCCTGACCTAAGGGCATCTCACAAGCTTGATGTGGCTCAAAGGCCTGGCTTGGGCCTTCTTGGGCCTAAGCTAAAAGTCCAAGGTACCCCTGTTTTTCTGGGCAGAAAATGCCCTGACTTGAATTAACTTGTGACACATGGTTCTAGCTCATATCCTATGAACTATGGTTGGAAAAACTTCTCTGACATACCCTCTAACTAAGGCCCAATTGGGCCTAATGAGGGCCTACCCATGACATGGCCAAATCTCCCTATTTCTAAGTTGCAACAAAACTGTCCCCTGCTGGACAGATTTTGTTATTCTACTTGTGCACCTAACCAAATGACATGCAAACCTCCAACCAACTCCTAAAACCTATTATATACTCCCCATACTAACTTCTGGTGGCTTGGGCCTCAAAGTGCACATCAATGACATGGTCAAAACTCACTCTAAACCTCAGGGTACTAAACTGATTTTTCTGCAGAAACTATAACTCTCATTTTCCAAGGTTTTGACTTGACAAACCCAATTATCAACAACTAAATACTTAAACCAAGACCTATACTTGGTATTCCACTGAACTAACTCCCTTTTTCTCAAAATAACCTTGGTGAGATCATCCTTACCTAAGGTGCAACTATGGCAAAACAAAAGAGACTACTCTTAACAAATCGCAAATCTTCATGCTTTTGAAACAACAAGATATATATTTTTATAAAAGATAACCACAAATTATTACCATGCAACAAGAAGCATAAATCAATATTATCACATTATTCCTACTGAAATTAAGGCTCACTAACAAAATCTTTTCCAAATGATCAAAATCTTACAACAAACTAAGAGAATTCCACATGCATGCATGCCTTCGGGTTTTTCAAACCAAAACAACATATTTTCTACATATATTCCATCTTAAAATTGACATGCAAGCCTAGCATAAGGTATACCTAGATGATCACTTAGCATGCAAGGAGTTTTATCAAATTTTCACCACAAAATTCAAGTCATTATCACATAAACATGCAAAAATTGAACAAAACAACAAGAATGATTTCAAGGACCATTCATTCGGCTCCCATATGGTCATGGCCGAATGAAATGGATGGAAATGGCCATTAAATCATCAAGAGTTTCCTTCTCAAGACTTGGCACTTATCCATTTATTGTAGTCCTCTCGAAAACAACCTTAAATCCATAAGAATCAAGATTGTATTTTGAGTTTCACTAAAACCTTTACATGCAACCCTTAAACTTAAACTTTCTACTCAAAACTCTTTGAAATATGAATGATCATGATATAGGAAGTAATATTTACTTGTATGGAAGGTGGAAACTTGAATGTGGAATGAAGAAAAGGGGAGGGGGTAGGTTTTCGGCTAAAAACCCGAGAGGAGAGGGGGAGGGAGGAGAAGTGTGGAAATGGTGGAGTGAAAGTGGTGTGTTTGTCATGTTTACTTGGTTTTTATTTGCCCATAAGTGAGTGGATGAGAGAAATTACAATAGTAACCTTCCAATCTTAGTTAGGTAGATTTGCATGCAAGGACAAAATAGTAATGTGGCTAGAAAAATGAAAGTGAGTGGGGTTGGAATTGCCCTCCTTGCCCCTTGGTTGAATGGAAGAGAGTTTGCATGCAAGGGTAATCATGTAATTTGATAATTATTAAGCAACTAATTTCCAAAGATTTATTTTTATATAATAAAATACAAGTTCAAAAATTATAAAATTTATACCATAAAATAACTTGGATTTTTAGAGACTTTATAAAATCATTTTCAAAATTTTGTGAACAAAATGTCTTTTAAAAGAAAATTTTTCCAAAGCTTAGAATATTCCTTATAAATCAAAAATAAAGAAATTAAATAAATTCTTGCTTTGAAAAATCATATACTACCCAAAGCAAATTTATAATGCAGAAATTTTCACTCACACAAACGTACAAGCATTGAATATATTTTTATTTAACTTAATATTATTCACAAATAATATTACATAAAATGCCGGTCGTAACAACAACACTCATCTCAACATCAATCACAAAATCGATCCATGAAATCTTTAAGAGTAAGATTTTATACCTTCTCGAGTACAAGGGATTCTAGAACTATATTTTCTAGGACTTTTATGGCTTGGATGGTACTTATAGTGGGTAGATCTTTCAAAACCTAAGCCAAGAAAACAAAAAAAAATTTCGGATTTACTATTCATCCCCATTTTTGAGCTAGGATTTGACTATGCTATACTAATCCAATGGCCATGAAATTTGGAACATATCTTTTACATGACATTAGGAAGGTTTGGTTAAAACCTGGTGATTTTTGAATGCCTAGAACTCTAGATACGGATTTTTCTTTCTTGGTCGTTTTTGCTGGGCAGTTCCATACCTCTCTGCAAAGATCTAGAAAAATGAGGGCCTTAAACTGCTTAAATGTAAAAGTCGTGTGATATAAGAAGTGGCCGTCTCAAGAAATTTCTAACAAGATATAGATCACAAATTTTGACTAAGAAATGAAGGAGATACAGCCTTTTTAAGTTGCTGTTCCCAGTTTGGCCGAGTTGAAGAATTAAATGGAGGAGAGAGAGATTTTCTTGGTTGCTTCTTGAATAAGTGTTATAATTTTGAGTATATAATCCTAAGATATGCATATCTTGTCATATCTTGCTAGCTTGGAAGATATTTCAAAGCTAGGTTGCTAGCCAAGTACCTCACTTACTATTCATGTTACTATTCACCATACTAGGTTACTATTCTCTTTAGTTAGGTCACTATTCTCCTAAGCTAGGTCACTATTTGATTTCCAATCCTTGATTAAATTCTTACTAATTAGTTTGCATATCTTGATACATTTTATTTGTTGGCTTACGTATTCGCGGGGTCGTTTATTCATTTTCGTCATAAATCTTCATAAGCGATTCGTGGGGCAAATCCTTTCTTATAAATCCTTTATGCTTTGAAACCTCATACTTGGATTTTATTTTTGTAGAATTCTACATTCTTACGTAATGTGATTCTCGCATTCCTCGATAGTCCGTAGGATAAGGTCATTTTACAAAGTTCGTTTTCTCCGAAAACTAACAGCTTTTACATACACTCATTTGGTACGTATAATCACAATATCAACTCAGAACCTTAAATTAAAAACTTTTTTGTGGTGTGGTCATAAATTTTTTTATTAAACTGCAAGGTTACTATTCATAAAGGTCTTTACCAATGTCAAAGATTCGGGTTTTTACACCAAGCTTAAAGCATCTCCATATCTTTGGATGCAAGCGTTTTATTCTTAAAACACATCCTGAAATGGTTGGAAAATTTGACAGAAAAGCTGATAAGGGTATTTTTGTTGGATATCCTACATCAAAATCCTATAAAGTTTTCAATCTAAGAACAAGAACAATTGTTGAATCAATTTATGTCTCTTTTGATGATAAGAAGATTACTGGAATTGATAAAACACTCATGAAGAACTTGTATTTGCAAACAAAAGGTTCAAGTCAAGAAATGATCTAAATCCTGATGACTTGTCAATTCCTAATGATAAGTTAAATCCTTACAACAAGTCGAATCCTTACACTGAGTCAGATCCTGATGACAATTCTGATCCTGATCTAGAGTTAACCATTGAAGATGCACATGTTGAGGGGGAGCAACATCAACAAACATACAGTAATAACTCTAGTGAATCAAATCCTGATGATACTGATGAATTAGGAAATACTGGATCAACTGGAAATTCTTCTAGTACAACAAATGATAGCTCATTAGGAGGTGATCATTCAATTGAGCATCAAGATCAATTTGGTGAACAATCTCTAGCTGAAAGCCCTGCTCAATCAGGGAAGCCCACACGAACCTTCAGTTCAATGGATTAAAGAAGCTTTTACACCTCTAGTCACACAAGAACCAAAAGTTTAAAGTACTATTGAAGACTTAGCATCAAATACTGACATGGGATCAATTCTTGACAAACAGTCAATTCCTGACACAAGGTCCATTCCTAATGAATCTGTTCCTGATTCTGCATATTCTGATGTACTGGTAACTTCTAAGGATAACACTTGAGCCATCTTGGTACCTCCAGTTACAGCAATACCAATGGTCTCTTACACTCAAGGTTCATAACAAACAACTAGGCCTTCTAAGTCAAATCCTGGTTTAAAGCTCAAAAGAAAAGTTCCTGACTCTGTTCCTGATGTTTCTGAAAAGTTTTCTGATGATCTGAAGATTTTGATAAAAATCCTGATGATGTTATAGTTAAAGGTGTAATAGAAGCCTCTAGATTGTATAATTTTGGGTCATCATTTGGTCATACACCTGCTCTTGATGCTCACAGAACTCATGAATGGAATCATTCATGGAGGTTACCAAGTGAAAGATTTCTCTGGAAGCTGCACAGTCTCTCGATGATCATGATGTTAATATGGTCTCCAATCCTGACATGAAGAATTCTATCAAGGCCTCTACAGTACTACTCAAAGGATTGCATTCTTCTATCTCAACACTCAAACAAGATAATATTGATCTTAGAGAAGAACTTATTGACCTGTATGTGACTATCAAAGGTACAAACAAGCACAATGGCCTAGTCAAGCAGATGTTCAGCATGGAAGCTAAACATGAGCAAATGACAAAAAAACCGACATCTCTTAAAGCTGGTCAGAATGCTACAAATGATAAGTTGGATGCTATTCTCTCTCTTTTACAAATTTTAGATGCCAAAAAGGGGGAGATAGTACCAAAGACAAAATGTGCACCTAAATCAGTTTTGAGAAAAAATGCCAATCCTGATAATGATGGTGATAAACAAGTAAAAAAGATATATGATGTTGTGGTAGTTAAGTGTAGAGCTAGTATTCAGACACAAACACAAACTACACAATAAATTCAAGTTTCCAAGGATGGATCTAAAACTGTGAAGATAAAGACAATTACTCACTCTTAAATCCTGATGGAAAAGCACCAACCAGGATCTGCAATTCCTGACAGAGATGAGGTGATAATTGACAATTCTGAAGATGCATAGAAATTCTACAAGACTTCAAGAACTAGAGCTGGTGCAAGCATCACTCTTTATCATAAAGATAAAAGAGTAGAGGAAATGTTTGAAAGAAGAGCACTCACTCACCTACCAGATAAATTTCCAGATATATTGCAAGAGGAGATGCTGAAATAGAAAGAGAAGATTCTAAGTCAGCTACAAGCTAAAGGAAAAAGAAAAGATAAGGGTGGAAAGAAAGGTAGTAGAAAGGCTGCTAAGAAGGATGCTCAAGCCATTGTTCCCTCTCAAAGAAGGACAAGGTCTAGTGGAGTCAGGATTGAAGATGTTAGGTCTGTAACACAACTGTAGGGGGGTGAATACAGTTTATGCAGATAATTTGATAAGGCTTAACGGAATTGACAATTTTTATATAATGAGATAAAAACTGTTACACATGTACTCTCTCAAAGGATGAATAATTATCCTTGAGAGATGCTAGGTTATATGAAAGATTTAACAATTCGTAACACCTATAGTGTAAACCTAATCCGTGCTTATATAGTGCACATTTACATAATTAATAAGGAATCCTATTCTATTACAATAAGAAAACCTAATACATATGAATGTATGATTGCTTCTGTAAGTAAAATCCTTCACCGCCTTGAATTCTGCAATCCCTTTCCTTCTTTAATATCTACTGATGTGAACAAATACTGATCATCAAATACTGATAGACATATACTGATGACGTCACCTTCAGTAAGTCCTAATATCAAATACTGATAATAACTCCCGATAGTTTATATCCTGATATCATCAATTATATATAACAATCTCCCCCAATTTGTGCATTATGTAATTATGTACAATTTATAATTGATGATGTCAAAAACAATCTAAATGAAAAAATCAAATAAACATATATATATATATATTCTTATAAATAGTGATTATCTGACTTTATCTTTAGTTATGAACTCTAACATAGTCTGTAGCTTCTTCAAGGAACTTCCTCAGTAAATTTTCTTCCATAACATCCAAGTACCGTTGCATCCTTTGCTTGTGTTCTTTTAGCTCATCTGTTGATTTATCATTTTGATAGATGACTGCCCTGAGGTCATGTAGCTTTGAATTTCCAAGTGATAGATCATCCAGTTCCAGAAATCCAATCTTTTTTCCATCAAGATTAAAAGTTAAGACTTCCCTTCCTATACTCATTTCTATTTTGGCTCATCCAATAGGCATACAAATAGCATATTCAGTTTGATCAATGTACTTTGGAATGAAGTTAGATTTGTAAGGCTGTTAGGAGTATGTTGTAGGCTTGATGATATTTCACCAAAACACCTTAGTAGATTCAATTAATTGTATTTGTAACTTTCAATGGATAATCTTACTTTGTCAACCGTTGAAAGAGTAGCTTATGTTTAAATAAGTTTTTGTAGCACATTCCTGTATACTGTAATGTCTTAGAGAATTAGAGGTTGTAGGATATTTTAAATCATGTTGACTACCAGAATGATATGCAAAATAGGTTGGCTAATTATAAATATTAGATGCCTTGTAATTTTGCATAAATGAAATTGTGTAAACTGCTATGGAAATACTTTCAACGGATGTTTCTACAAGGCTTCGATGGATGACCCAAGTCACTCTCAACGGATGATCCAATAGAGGCTCGACGAATAATCTACAAAGTCTCGATGAATAACAAATTTAAATAGGAGTTGATAGTGAATTGACAGTCACATGGGTTGATTGTATACAAAAGGAATGTGGTAGCCTATTAGCAGAATTTTGAGAACAAAGAAGCATTTCCATTTCCATGATTACTTAAAGAAATACAAAGATGCTGGATTGAGAAATGAAGAAATATGTGTTTCGACTTAGACATTTTTATTATATATATTTTTCTTTTCTTCATATAACTTGGTAATATATAAACCAAGAGTAGCAAGCAGATGATTATCAAATAAAAAAAACTGAGAAATAATAAAAGGAAAAATCCGATAAGAAATTCCCTACTCTTACTTTTTAATTTTACTTGTAAGCAACTGTGTGTATTCTTGCATCACAGAGTTATCAATCAATATATATCTCTGGTGGAAAGTTCAATGTACCAGAAAGTTTTTAAATCTTTGTGTTTTGAATACATTTATATTTCATTCCGTACACTTGCATATTTAAACATTAATATACTTTGGAAGATGAAAATGCACCTGCATCTTCTCTCTCAAGATGAAAGGTATGTTCATTGCATTGAGAAAGGCCCTCATATTTCTCGAAGAGCTGCTACAGATGTTGAAGGAGCTGTAGGCAATGAGCAAAGCATTTCAAAGCCACAATAATAACGGACAGATGAAGACATTGAGCAAGTGCACAAAGATAAAAAGGCTATGAACATTCTGTTCAATGGTCTTGACGGTGACATTGTTGACAATGTTATCAACTGTACATATGCTAAGGATATTTGGGATACAATTCAAATCATATGTGATGAAACTGAACAAGTGAGGGAAAACCAGATGCAACTTCTAATCCAGCTGTACGAGCACTTCCATTGTGAAGACAATGAATCTTTAAGTGACATTTTTAGTAGGTTTCAGAAACTGCTAAATGTACTGAAGCTGCATGGAAGAGTGTATCAGATAAAAAATTCTAACCCAAAATTCCTTAGATCTCTACCAAAAGACTGGAAGACTATGACTATCTCTCTTAGAAACTCTCAAGATTATAAGGAGTTTACTTTGGAAAGACTATATGGCATTCTAAGAACTTATGAGCTTGAGTTGGAACAAGATGAGCAGATAGAGAAAGGAAGGAAGAAGGGGGGATCTATTTCATTGGTAGTTGAACAAGAGAGAGTGAAAGAGATAAAGGTTGAAGCTGTGAAATCTGCACCAAACTCAAGGGTTTGTGAAGGCAAAGGAAAAGGGCTAATGTGTAATATCCCATATTTTCAGATATTATTATTATTATTATTTGAAGTTGTTTATGTGATTTTTTATGTGATTTTTGGTGAATTATCTGGTAATTGGAGTGATGTTTTGGATGTTTATATGTGATAGTCTTTGAGTATTTTAATTTTTATATGTCCAGAATAATATATAGATAATTGTGATATTTTCTGGAAAATTTTGAACTGTTATATGATTTTATAATGATTTATGGATTTATGAATTATTATATAGATAATTTTATATGATTTATAGATAATATATAGATAATTTTATATGATTTATGAGGAGGAGGTCTATGTTAGTCAGCCTCCTGGTTTTGAAGACCCCAACTTTCCAGAATATGTATACTATCTTGAAAGCACTTTATAGACTAAAGCAAGCACCTAGATCCTGGTATGACACTTTGTCAAAGTCTCTCTTAGAAAATCATTTCACTAGAGGTACTACTGATAAAACTTTATTCTTTAGAATTGTTAATGGCTCTAGTATACTTGTTCAAATTTATGTAGATGATATTATATTTGGCTCTACAGATGAGAAACTTTGCAAAAAGTTTGCCAAATTAATGCAAAGTAAGTATGAAATGAGCATGATGGGAGAACTAACTTACTTTCTCGGTTTACAAGTTAAGCAAGTTAGTGATGGAATATTCATTAGTCAACCCAAAAAAATATTTTTGATCTTTTAAAGAAGTTTGACCTAATGGATTACATATATGCAAAAACTCCCATGGCCACTGCCACTAAACTTGAATTAAACACTACTGAAAAGTCTGTGGATATTTCAAGCTATAGAGGCATGGTTGGCTCACTTTATATTTAACAGTCAGTAGGCTAGATATAATATTTTCCACTTGTCTTTGTGCTAGATTTCAAACTGATCCTAGAGAATCTCATTTAGTAGCCATTAAGAGAATTTTCATATATCTTAAAGGAACACCAAAACTTGGAATTTGGTATCCTAGAGATTCTAGTTTTGATCTAATTGGTTATTCAGATGCATATTATGCAGGGTGTAGAATAGAATGAAAAAGTATAACAAGAACCTGTCAGTTTCTAGGAAACAAGCTAGTGTCCTGGTTTAGTAAGAAACAAAATTCAGTTTCTACTTCCACAGCTGAGGCTGAATATATTGCTGCTAGTAGTTGCTGTGCACATATTCTATGGATGAAAAATCAGCTATTGGATTATGGTCTACATGTGGACAAGATTCTAATTTTCTGTGATAACACAAGTGCCATTTCCATAATGAAAATCCTGTACAGCATTCAAAGACAAAGAACATTGATATCAAGTACCATTTCATTCGAGAATATATCATGAATGGTATTTTGGAACTTCATTTTGTTCCAAGTGAGCAGCAACTTGCAGATGTTAGTCGCTAAACACACGCTAATATTACATGCAAGTATACGAGTTTGCAAGTAGTATAAGATATAAATCAAATTCGATCCCACAGAGACTGTATTGGTTAACTAACTAAATTACGCACCTAAGCAACAATGTATGGTTATTATTCAATTCTAAGACGATAACAAATTAAGAATGTTTATAACTAAGAATTACGCTAACTATTATAACTACGAGAATAAGATAGACTGAGTTAATATATATAACAAACATGGGATCCTAACTTCATTAAATACTTCATTTAAAGCCTTATTGTTCTCAACCTTAGCATGCAATGGTGATGACACTAATCAGATAACACGAAACTGATAAACGCCAACTTTCGTTGCACGAGTACCATTCTACCAGACATCCTCAAAAGAGATGGAAGCTGAATATGCACCAATTATATTGAGACCCTATATGTCTATATAATTTGACAACATAACGGTTTAAGCACAAGTTATCTATCTTGATTACATAGGGCAAGTAAGATGGTTAAAATTACCTACAAATCATGCATAACAATACATGAACCTATGCTAGCATGGCAAGTTCTAAATCCTTAAATTCACTTTCACTTCATCAGGAATTAACACACTATCTTATAAGTTCGCGACGCTCACAAGACGAATAAGCACAACCAATACTAGGATATCATACAATCACCACATACTAAGGCATCAAACAATTTAACTAAAGAAATCCATAAATAAATCCGCTAGTTACCCACGATAACGATTAGCCCATAATCGAACTCATCGCCAACGTGGGTTCCAATGAAAATATGATATAGCAAATGTAGTCTTTATACGAATAAATAAAACCAAGTACACACAAGAATATAGGTTCATAAAAACAAGAAACAAGCATCCAAATTACAACTCAAAACAAAGATTTAGAAGAATAAACTAGATTGTGTTCGCCTTTGTTGAATTGTGCCAAAAGGTCTCTTGCCGTCTTCTCCTTCCTTGATGTCTTGAAAACTATGAATCTCTGAATATCTACATTGAAAAATGACCTAAGTTATGTTTATATAGAAGTCCATGCATCCAAGGAGTCCAGAATTCGAATTGCAAAAGAATCAGGATTTCTTTTATCCCGACCCAGCGCAGGTGCGCGCTTCACCAGCACGGGCGCGCTGACTTTCTATTCCCCCGGCGCGGCCGCGCGCAACACCAGCGCGGGCGCGCCTGCCTTCCTCCAAAACTTTATTTTTTTTCTTCTTTATTCCTTGCAGCTTCGAGCCAATTTTCCAAGCTTTTATTCCAGCACATCTTAAACACTATATTAGCATCAAAACAATGCTAATTCACCTGATTCACGAAGTAAAACCTGAAATGCAAAAACACTTGAAAACACGTTAAAACATAAATAACTTGAGTACAAATACACCAACTCAAAGCTTATTAGAGCATAAATAAGTGTCATAAATGTCACTTAACACAGCCCCAAACTTGAATCGATGCTTGTCCTCAAGCATAAACAGACTCAAAGAACAAGAAATAAAAATGCATGAATGCAACTAATATGAATGCAATGATCCCCAAAGAATAACTGAACCAATAAACTAGCAACACCTCAACAAATGTAATTATTCACATAAAGATCTGTCAAATCTCACAAATCAATCTACATATCAGAGACGTGCGTGTGTGCAAATGCTTACAGATATACTATAGCAACTAGATCGACAATTATAACTCACTACTTACCAAGACAATCGCAAGTTTATAAACAGAATAAAAGCTAGACTCAAAAAAACTTATAACACTTCAATTATTTTATCGGAGTTAATCATGGATTCATGCTTTTATTCATACAAAACAAAACACATATGCTTGTTTGATCGTGCAATGAGTGAGGTTCACAAAAGACTTATACAATAGTACCCATATAACGAGCATTAGGTTAGCGGATCCCAGACTATAGAAGCCTTAGATCACTAGGCACAAAGTCCCCTAAGAACTTAATAACTCGAGTACTAAAGAGCCCACTCGTGATCAATTATACATAACACTTATTTTTTTTCTTTTTTTTTTTCTTTTTTTATCTTTTTTTTCAATTTCTAAATGAGTGCGTTTCGCTCCATCTCATTCAACCCTAGACTACTCATAAAAATATGAGCCGGCTACTAGCCATTTGACACCTAGCCATACAACTAGCAATGAAATCCAATTCTACGATTTCTAGATATCCATGTCTTTTATTATAAAGAGAATACCCTAAATTCTAAATATAAACAAGTGATTAAACCACGACAAACCAACAAATCATGACTATGATCTAGCACTGTAGCAACCTATAAGACTTAGTGAAATACAAGTGTCTCTAGCATGCAAATCAATCCAATAAGACTCAACATCACTAAATACAACATCACTACACTAGCATCAATATCACCAATTAATCGGAAAAATTATCAAAAGGAATCATGATATAGTGCAAATGCATGAAACTACATGAACAAACTATCATAAAAACTACCAAAAAGAAAATAAAAAAAAATCTACATGACAAAATATATGCAACTATATAAAATAAAACTATCATGAACATGCAAACTATATGAGACTCACACAAACATATTCCTTCTACCACTACCCCCAAACTTAAAATATTCACTGTCCTCAGTGAAGGTAATAGTAAGGAATCAGGCATACCTACTCAAAATCAGAATCATCACCCTCAACGGTTGAAGGTGTCAGGTGTGTCCGGAGGTGGATACATAAAATCCTCACCAAAAACTGGCCACTGAATGTCAACTCTGGTGGCTCTAAATGCAGTCCCAAGTGCCTGGGTGAGATCGCGTGCAAACCGATTATGGATGTCGTGCATCGCATCCATCCTCCTCGCAAGATGCCTATACTGTGTCGAACTCAAACCAGCTCTCATATATGCTCCTGCTGCCTCCTCCTGCTGCCTCCTGCTGCTGCTGCTGCGATGGACCGGCCTCCTCTTCATACTGAGCTCTCCAAGTTGATCGGCTTGCCTGCTGCGTACCGCCAGCATACATCTGATCGTGGGGCACACCTCCTGGCAGATGATCAAACGTGTAACCAAGCCCCTTAGGATCAGACTTTCCTCCTCCCCACTCTTACATACTGTGCAGCGTAGAACTATCAATAGGAGCACTGGGAATCTGAAGCTGCTCATGTGCTGGTCAATAAACTCCAACTGCCACACACAACTTCGTCACAATGGACGCATACAGAATCACCCTAGTAGTACCTCCTCTCAAAAACCTCAGGATCCCCTGATATATCACCATCCCCAAATCAATGTAATCACCCTACAGAATACCCCAAAGCAGATGAGCACGCTCCACCGTAATCTCATGCACGTATGAAGATGGCATGATGTTAACACAAATAAACGAGTTCCAAGCCCGTGCAAACCTGTTCATGCATGAAGCAGGGAATGTGGAGTAATCAGTAGTGCCCCTCTTGAACTTCTAATGAGTCTCAGGCACACAGAGAGTAGCAACGATCAGATCTAAGTTAAAGTCCTCTGGATTCTTATCATTCCAAGTGTCCTGTTCCACCTTCCTCACAGGCTGCTCAATCACTGTTCTGATAGCCTCAACACTGTACTTGACAGTCATCCCCCTCACCACCATAAAACCACTCTTCTCCGCCTTTGCATTGGCATAGAACTCCCGCACAACATTCATGGGTACAGCAGCGGGAGCCTCATAAAAAGGTACCCAACCCATCTCCAAAATCATCTCCAACAACCTACCATCTTTTTCTGATGGCAGAAATCCTCTCTCCTTAACAATAGGCTTCGAGAGAAACCTCGTATACTCCTCCTCAGCCTCAGGAGTAAAGAACCTGGGCCTCACACCACAAGAAAATGATGAATCGGTGGTGCTGCTTCCAACTTGAGTTCTTTGCCTTTTGGGTGCCATCGAGATTGAAAATGAGAGAATAAAAGCTTAAGTGTTTAGAGAGAATATATGCTTGAGAGTTTGTGAATTGGTGGAGAAGATGTATGCAAGTGTATGTATTTATACGTGGAGGGGTATGAATTTGATAAGGAATATAAATGAGATTGATTATGGGAATCATGGGAATAATGGATTTGATTAGGAGAGGGAATAATGGGGTGTGGAAGAGTAAAAATTGGTTAGAATTGATTTTGGAATTAAAATCCGGATTTTCTCTAATAAACTGCTGTTTTTATTTTTTTCTGAACAGGAACTCGGCGCGGGGGCGCGCTAGGACAGCGCGGGCGCGCTAGGACAGCGCGGGCGCACTCTACCTCTGGAAAACCAGCGTGACCGCACGCTAGGACAGCGTGGGCGCGCTAGGACAGCGCGGGCGCGCTAGGACAGCGTGGGCGCGCTCATCTACTGGAAAAACGGCCCTGCCACGCGCTTGGCCAGCACGGGCGTGCCCAGCTTCTGTACTTGGCCCCGAATTTTTTCCATTTTATGATTTTTTTATGTTTTTCTCTTTTCTTTTTACTTCCTCTACCTACTATTGTACAACAAACTTGGGCTACCTCCCAAGAAGCGCTTCTTTTATGTCGCTAGCTCGACGTAGAATCTCGAGATCAAGTGGACAATAAAATGGCACTAACCACCTCGTGGGTTGCTGTATCACCATAATAATGCTTCAACCTCTGACCATTTACCTTAAACGCTTGGCCCGGATTATTCTCAAAAATTTCCACCGCTCCATGTGTAAACACAGTTTTGATTATGAAAGGACCTGACCATCTTGACTTCAACTTTCCAGGAAAAATACGGAGACGAGAGTTGAAGAAAAGAACTTGTTGCCCTGGCACAAATTTCTTGAGCACTAGACCCCGATCGTGCCACCTCTTGACTTTTTCCTTGTACATTTTGTTATTCTCGTAAGCTTGAAGTCAAAATTCGTCAAGTTTGTTCAATTGAAGCATCATTTTCTTTCCATCTGCATCCAAGTCCAGATTCAACTTCTTCAAAGCCCAATAAGCTTTATGTTCGAGCTCCACCGACAAATGACACCCCTTTCCATAAACCAACTGAAATGGCGACATTCCCAATGGAGTTTTATATGCTGTTCTATATTCCCAAACAACTTCATCAAGCTTCAAAGACCAATCCTTCCTTGATGGACACTCTACTTTCTCTAAAATGTGCTTGATCTCTCTGGTAGATACCTCAGCTTGACCATTTGTCTAAGGATGATAAGTCGTAGCAATGCGATGATTCACATTATACCTTTTCATCATGGCAGTGAACTTGCGGTTGCAAAAATGCGACCCCTCATCACTGATTATGACTCTTGGAGTCCCAAACCTTGTCAATATCTGCTTGTGAAGAAAATTAAGCATGACTTTCACATTGTTTGTTGGAAACACCTTAATTTTAACCCATTTTAATACGTAATCAACTGCCAACAAGATATACTGATTATTGCAAGACGAGACAAATGGCCCCATGAAGTCAATTCCCCAAACATCGAAGACCTCAACCTCGAGAAGCATATTAAGAGGCATCTCATCCTTTTTAGTCATATTACCCACACGTTGACATCGATCACATTTCAAAATGAACTGATGCACATCTTTAAACAATGTTGGTCAAAAGAAACCTGCTTAGAGAACACGAGCTGATGTCTTTTCTCCACCATAATATCCTCCATAAGCCGTTGATTGGAAATCTCGCAAGATCCCCCCCTGTTTCGCTGTAAGGAATACATATCCTGATGATTTAGTCAGCTCCCTGGCGAAAAAGAAACGGCTCATCCCATATGTACCACTTCACTTCATGTAGAAACTTTTTCCTTTGAGCATAAGATAAGTCAGGGAGCATGATGTTACTCACAAGGTAGTTCACAATGTCTGCAAACCACGACTCTTCTTCTTGCACTCCAAACAGCTGCTCGTCGGGAAAAGACTCATTTATCAATGTCTTATCCAATGAAGTAGCATTAGGATTCTCTAAACGCGAGAGATGATCAGCAACTTGATTTTCTGTTCCTTTTCTGTCCTTGATCTCTAGTTCAAATTCTTGGAGCAAAAGAACCCATCGAATCAATCTAGGCTTCGAGTCCTTCTTCGAGACGAGATATCAAATTACAGCGTGATCAGTGAACACTGTCACCTTAGTCCCAAGTAGATAAGATCGAAATTTCTCAAAACCGTAGACAATAGCCAAAAGTTATTTCTCCGTAGTAGTATAATTCAGTTGAGCACCGTTGAGGGTCTTACTAGCATAGTAGACCACATGAAATATGTTGTTCCTCCTCTGCCCAAGAACTGCTCCAACTGTAATATCACTTGCATCGTACATCATCTCAAAAGGCTCATTCCAATTAGGTGCGGTTATGACAGGTGCTGTGATTAGACTCTTCTTCAATGTCTTAAACGCTGTAAGGCACTCATCATCAAATTTAAAAGGAACATCTTTCTCTAGTAAACTACACAATGGCTTTGAAATTTTTGAGAAGTCCTTGATGAAATGCCTGTAGAAACCCGCGTGACCAAGAAAACTATGAATTCCCTTGACAGAAATAGGTGGGGAAGATTCTCAATGACCCCCACCTTGGCCTTATCCACCTCAAGACCCTTACTAGAAACCTTGTGCCTGAGAATTATGCCTTGACGCACCATGAAGTGACATTTCTCCCAGTTTAGAACTAGATTGGTCTCAACGCACCTCTTGAGGACGTGTCCAAGATTTTGCAAACATTCATCAAAAGAATCGCTAAAGACTGAGAAGTCGTCCATGAACACTTCCACATTCTGGCCAATCATGTCAGAAAAGATGGCCATCATACATCGTTGAAATGTGGCTGGTGCACCACACAGACCAAAAGAAACTCGTCTAAAGGCGAACGTACCGAATGGACAAGTGAAGGTAGTTTTCTCTTGATCTTCTGGAGCGATACAAATTTCATTATAACCCGAATAACCATAGAGAAGATAATAGTACTCATGACCAGCCAACCTGTCAAACATCTGATCAATAAAGGGTAAGGGAAAGTGATCCTTCCTAGTGGTCGTGTTTAGCTTCCTGTAGTCCATACAGACTCTTCACTCCGTGACTGTCCGTGTAGGAATAAGCTCATTCTTCTCATTTGCTACCACAGTGATACCACCTTTTTTGGTACACATTGAACCGGGCTTACCCATGAACTGTCAGAGATAGGATAAATGATCCCTGCATCTAGCCACTTCAGAATTTCCTTCTTTACTACTTCCTTCATGATTGGATTAAGTCTTCTTTGCTACTTGACTATAGGTTTGCTACCTTCTTCTAGCAGAATTTTATGCATGCAGTAAGAAGGGCTGATTCCCTTGATATCTGCTATAGTCCATCCAATTACCGATTTGAACTCTCTCAGAATTCTCAAAAGCTTTTCCTCATCACTACCTACGTCAGATACAATAATAACAGGCAGAGTAGATGCATCACCTAAAAAAGCATACCTCAAATGTTCAGGTAAAGGCTTAAGCTCAAGAGTGGGAGCTTTCTCAATAGAAGGCTCGAGGCGTTTAGGAGCTTTGTTCAATTCTTCCATTCCAAGAGACTCAAAAGGCATATCGATCTTCCTTTTCAAGGGAGAAGCATTCAAATACTGCAGTTGCTCATCACCTTCATCATCTTCACTGTTTAAATTTTCCAACAAGGATTTTTCAAAGGCATCAGACACTAGCATTTGATCAAGTTCCGATGTGACCACCGAATCAACCAACTTGACTTTTAAGCACTCCTCATTATCAGTAGGAAATTTCATAGCATTGAACACATTGAAAGTCACATCCTGATCCAACATTCGCATTGTAAGCTCACCCATCTGTACATCAATCAAGGTTCTGCCAGTTTCCAAGAAAGGCCTTCCCAAGATTATGGGAATCTTCTTGTCCTCCTCGAAATCAAGAATGACGAAATCAGCAGGGAAGATGAGTTTATCCACCTTGACCAAGACATCCTCCACAATACCTCTCGGATATGTAATAGAACGATCAGCCAATTGCAAGTCATTTAAGTTGGTTTGGGATCAGGTAAGTCCAATTGCTTGAAAATTGACAAAGGCATCAGATTGATGCTAGCTCCCAAGTCACACAAGCATCTGTTGAAAGATACTTTTCCAATAGTAAATAAAATAGTAAAGCTTCCTGGATCTTTAAGCTTTGAAGGCAACTTCTGCTGCAGCACAGCACTGCATTCCTCCGTGGGAGCGACAGTCTCTAGATCATCCAGCTTCACCTTCCGTGAGAGAATACCTTGCATAAACTTTACATAACTAGGCATCTGCTCGAGAGCATCATTAAACGGTATGTTGATATGAAGCTTCTTCAACACCTCCAAAAACTTCTCGATTTGCTTGTCCAGCTTTTTCTTCTACAGCCTCTTAGGAAAAGGCGGTGGAGGATATATCTGTTTCTCCCCTGGAGGAGTGTGCTCAACAGTAGTCTTCCTTGGTTCCACTTCTTCATCCTGTTGCTCTACTTCTTTCTCAGCTCCAGCTTTTTCGATCAACTCTTGAGTTTGTTCGGGATTAACAACCTTTACAGACCTCAAAGTGATTGCCTTTACCTGCTCCTTAGCTTCCTTCTTTCTTGGAACTTCAGTGTCACTAGGTAGTGTACCGGGCTGACGATTTAGCAAGGCATTGTCAATTTGCCCAATTTGATTTTCCAAGGTCTTGATAGAAACCACTTGGCTCTTGTACATAAGCTTCAACTCCTCTAATTCAGATTTTTCATTAGCTGGTTACAGCAGGAGTTGTTGTTTTGGTGCATACAGCGGTTGCTGAAAACCATGGGGTTATACTGCTTAGCTGAATATTGATAATAAGGCTGTTGAACCGCATTCCGAGCATTGCTCCAACTGAAATTAAGATGATTGCGGTTATTTGGATGATAGGTGGTTGGCACAGGTTGCTGCAATCGCTGGAAGTTGCTCACAAATTGAGCTGATTCATTCGAAATTGCACACTAATCAGTCTCATGGGTACCAGCATAAAGCTCACAGATACTGGTGATTTGATTAACTCCATAATTAGTCAAAGTGTCCACCTTCATTGTCAAAACCTTAAGTTGGACAGCTATAACAGTTGCTGCATCCAACTCCAGAATTCCTGTAACTTTTCCCTGAGTCAGTCTTTGGGAAGGATTCTGGTACTCATTAGTAGCCATCTGTTCAATAAGTTCGTAAGCTTCATCATAGCTCTTAGCCCACAAGGCTCCTCCTGATGCTGCATCAAGCATGGGCCTAGAAGTAGGACCCAATCCATTATAGAAACAGTTGATAATCATCCAATGAGGCATGCTATGGTGTGGGCACTTCCTTAGCATCTCCTTATATCGATCCCAAGCCTCACACAGAGAGTCTCCAGTTTGTTGCGCAAACTGGGTAAGAGCATTCCTGATTGCTGCAGTCTTTGCCTTGGGAAAAAATTTAGTGAGAAAATTTTGAGCAAGATCTTCCCAATTTATGATAGACCCTGCCAGTAGAGAGTGTAACCAACACGTAGCTTTGTCCCTCAAAGAGAATGGGAAGAGTCGCAGCTTGATGGCATCTTCAGTCACACCATTGAACTTGAAAGTATCGCAGATCTCGATGAAATCCCTGATGTTCATGTTGGAGTCTTCGGTAGGAGAACCCCCAAACTGAACTGAGTTCTGTATCATCTGGATCGTGCTTGACTTGATCTCAAAAGTGTTAGCCGCGATGGCTAGTCTAATGATGCTAGACTGAATGTCATTAATCTTAGGCTTATAATAGTCCATCAAAGCCTTCGAATTTTCTGCTTGATCACCCATAGCTACTACAATTGGCTTTTGAACTTTCTCTTCTTCTTCTACATTCTTTTCTTCCTCAAAAACTTCCCTATGAACTACCACAAGTTCTTCCTCGGTTTTATCCGGTGTTTTCTTACGAGTACGCGAACGCGTATGCATACACCCTCGCTAGATCACCTGAAATAAAATAATGAAACAAATAAGTAACAATGTCCGAGTCAATAAACTTTAACGACCACTGATGGAAAGCACATAAACTAGTAATTAACACTGCAGTCCCCGGCAACGGCGCCAAAAACTTGTTAGTCGCTAAACACGCGCTAATATTACATGCAAGTATACAAGTTCGTAAGTAGTATAAGATATAAATTAAATTCGATCCCACAAAGAATGTATTGGTTAACTAACTAAATTACGCACCTAACCAACAATATATAGTTATTATTTAATGCAAAGATGATAACAAATTGAGAATGTTTATAACTAAGAATTACGCTAACTATTATAACTACGAGAATAAGATAGACTGAGTTAATATATATGACAAACATGGGATCCTAACTTCATTAAATACTTCATTCAATAGCCTTATTATTCTCAACCTTAGCATGCAATGGTGATGACACTAATCAGATAACATGAAACTGATACACGCCAACTTTCGTTGCACGAGTACCATTCTACCAGACATCCACAAAAGAGATAGAATCTGAATAGGCACCAATTATATTGAGACCATATATGTCTAAAGAATTTGACAACATAATGGTTTAAGCACAAGTTATCTATCTTGATTACATAGGGAAAGTAATATGGTTAAAATTACCTACAAATCATGCATAATAATACATGAACCTATGCTAGCATGGCAAGTTCTAAATCCTTAAATACACTTTCGCTTCATCAAGAATTAACACACTATCTTATAAGTTCGCGACACTCACAAGATAAATTAGCACAACCAATACTAGGATATCATACAATCACCACATACTAAGGCATCAAACAATTTAACTAAAGAAATCCATAAATAAATCCGCTAGAACCCCATGATAACGATTAGCCCATAATCAAACTCATCGCCAACATGGGTTCCAATGAAAACATGATATAGAAAATGTAGTCTTTATACGAATAAATAAAACCAAGTACACACAAGAATATAGGTTCAGCAAAACAAGAAACAAGAATCCAAATTACAACTCAAAACAAAGATTCACAAGAATAAACTAGATCGTCTTCGCCTTTGTTGAATTGTGCCAAGAGGTCTCTTTCCGTCTTCTCCTTCCTTGATGTCTTGAAAACTCTGAATCTTTGAATATCTATATTGAAAAATGACCTAAGTTATGTTTATATAGCAGTCCATGCATCCCAGGAGTCCAGAATTTGAATTGCAAAAAAATCAGAATTTCTTTTATCCCGACCCAGCGCGGGTGCGCTAACTTTCTGTACCCCCCCCGCGGCCGCTCGCAACACCAGTGCGGGCGCGCCTGTCTTCTGCCAAAACTTTATTTTTTCTTCTTCTTTATTCCTTGCAGCTTCGAGCCAATCTTCCAAGTTTTTATTCCAGCACATCCTAAACACTATATTAGCATCAAAACAATGCTAATTCACCTGATTCACGAAGTAAAACCTGAATTGCAAAAACACTTGAAAACACGTTAAAATATAAATAACTTGAGTACAAATACACCAACTCAAAGCTTATTATAGCATAAATAAGTGTCATAAATGCCACTTAATGACTGACATCTTTACCAAGCCACTTGATGAGTCCACTTTCACTAGGTTGGTAAGTGAGTTAGGTTTTCTTAATTATTCCTAACTTATTTTGAAGTCTAAGCAATTTGTAATGCAGCCAGAAACAAATTTGATTTTTCCTAAAAAGATGGAATTTTGGTTAAGTCAAAACATATATCTCGACGGATGTTCATTATCCGTTGAAAGTGAATATCTGTTGAATTTTATTATCTGTTAAAAATCAAATATTTTTCTGGGTATATCTCGACGGATATGTGTTTAATCTATATCCGTTGAATTGCTTTAATTATAACCGTTAATTCTACAGCTTATCCGTCAAATTTACCTACATTATGTATGTATATGTCGATGGATAATCTTTAGAATTTCTACAGTTATTTCATTTTTAAACAACTATTTTTGGTCATTTTCATTGGGTACTTTATTGTACTTTTTAATTTTTACTTGTTTATTTATGAGAAAGTATAAAAGCCCCCTTCATTTTTCATTTTACTTTTATCTTTCTCAAAGAAATTTTTACTCTCTTCATCTCCAAAATCCCTCTTTCTCTGTAACTGCTTTCAATCAAAACAATGGCACCCTAGTCAAGATTAAGTCTAAGTCTGGATTTGTCTATGAGAAGAACAACTTTATGGCTCTGATGGACAAGAACATTGCTGCTTCTGAGGACTATCACAAGATGATGGACTTCATTTGCAACTGCAAACTAAACCATGTTATGATTGAATCTCCAGTAATTTACTGTGAAGTTATAGAGCAGATCTGGACCATGGTTGTGTACAACTCCAAAGATAAAACCACTGCATTCTCTCTGAAAGGTAACGATTACTGTATTAATTGTGATGAAATACAAACATGCTTCCATTTTACTGAAAACAACACTAATATTCCACACACAGACACAGATGTGAGCACCATGCTTGTGTCTATGGGTTATTCTCTCAATCGTGCCAAGCTAGGCGAGGTAAGGAAAATGGGCCTTAGAAAAGAGTGGAGCTTTCTCTGTGAATACTTTATAAAAGCATTTTCTGGTTAATATGCTTAAATGCTTTTCAATGACAAGTACTTCAATTTTAGTAACTATGTCATGATAGAATTAGGGTAGAAATTATGAGATATTAAGAAAAGGTCCAAGAATATATACTATGCTAGGTTTCTTATAATGCTAGCAACCCATGTTTCTAAGGACCTCTTGATTGAGAACCCAATAAATAAGCTTGATTGTTGAGTCCAAGAAAAGAGGGTACTTGCTGATTTGAACAGGAATAATCTTCACAATGAAGTGCCTCTCAACTATCTTCCAATCATGGAAGTACCTCAGGTTAAGTGAGGTAACTATTTTCACCGCTACTCTTTCCCAACCTCATATTTATTTACAAACAATTGTGGCTGTGGCATCTATGACTGTGATCAAACAGATGCCTACCCAAGCCAGAAAGTCTAAAATTTCAAATTCCAAATAAAAGAAACCCCACTCTAGTTCCTCTCAAAAGAAACTAGTTTTAAAAACTACCACAACACAAGAGGGGAGTGTGAAGGGTGGTAAGAAAGGTGAGGGACATGGTGATCATCAAAGAAAACCTAAGGATAAGGTGGGTGAGGTTAGTGAATCCCATCCTAGCCACATCACATTCTCCTAATAGGTTGTGGTGATTAATAACAAAAGTAGCACATTGCTAGATGCATCCTCCCAAAAGGATGTAACTATTGAAAATAGCTCTCCTCCAAGAGCACAAAACAAAAGGGGCAGGGACACTACAGACCAAACTCAAACCTATGTCAGAAAGAAAAGTTGAAACCTTTGGGGAAGTCACAGGGTACATACACCGTGCCAACTGCAGTCAAAGCTCAGTTACTGCACTATCTCAAACCGAGGTTGATGAACAGTGTAATGAGGATGCTGAGAAGACTCTCAATTTGGTACACACTACAGCCTCCATGCAGAGGGAAAATGATGCAATCAACTCTCTTCCACCTACAACTGATGATGATCTTGTGTTAGATTCATGTGGCTCTTTTAGGGATGATTCTAATGAAGAGGATGCTGATGAAACTGGCATGAACATAGGGGGAGATGCAGGACCTAGCTCAACCACAAGCACTCCATCCTAGATGTTCACCAAGGATTGCAATGATCATTATTTTAAATCCACACTATTCAAGCTTATCAATCAGACTCAATCAGCTATCCAAGCCACCACTGATTCCAATACCAAATATCTTCTACAAGCCCATCTTGAATCTCCGAAACTGCAAAAAATTCAATCTCGCAAACAAAGCCAAGATGTGGATGAAATCAAGAGCACCATTGAGCAACTCAAAAAGGACATCAATGATAGAATAGAGTACAAACTTCCAGAGTCAATAATGAAAGACATTCACCAGAAAATCAGAAGGACTTTGAGTTGAGTAACAAGATTGAAATATTGGATTCTAGGATGACACTAGTGGAGAATTCAATTACCAAGGTGCTTCTCAATCAAGTACATCAGACACTCTTTCTTCAAAAAATGGTGGCTGCTCAAACTCCAACCCCAGCCATACTTGATGATAACAAAAAAGGGGAGAAGGATGTGCATGTCCAAGTTATCAAGGTAATAGTTCCAACCATTATCTACTCTAAGCCACCAATATTGGACATCATGGACTTAATCAACATAGAAACAACTGAACTCAAGCTGGAAGAACAAATAAAGAAGCTTGATGAAAGAATTGAGAAGGAATTTGGTCCAATTGCCAGTAAAGACAAATCTGTGAAGCACTCCACTCAATTGAGAGCAATTCCAATAGATGAAATAAAGATGGGAAACATGGAAATAGGTCAAACCTCATCTAAAAGACATCAACATGACATTGTGATTTTGAAGCCTAAGAGACACTCATCAAAACACTCAAACAAAAATCCAATGGACCTAGCCTATGCAACTCCTAAACCTGATGAAAAGAAGCTGCTAGGTCACTCAATTGCAAATTATAAATTACAAAGATCCAAGAGATTCAGTTTTGAAGAAAAGGGCAACAAAGATCTATAGGCATGGAAAACTGATTTGTGTGATGGTTGGACATCCTCAATTTGGAGAAGCCAAGAGAGAAGGTAATTGAGTCTCAAGTCTCAGAAAAGGCAGGCTACCTTAGAAGCAAAGAAACAAGCTGAAAAACCTGTTAATAAGTCAGAAACTGAGAAGCCTGCCAATAAAACTGAAACTGAAAAGTAGGAGGAACCAAAGCAGAAATCTGGAAAAGGATATAGGAAGGAGAGAGCCAAAAGGAAGCTGGTGTTTGAATAAGAAAAGGAAGAACCAAAGCCATCTCAGTCTACTACCACAAATCAACCAACTATGCCCACAATGGAGCAAGCTAAAATCAAGGTCCATCCTGGTGTGAAATTTTATGGTGAGTCAATCATTCCCAAGGATGAACCAATATACTGGGAAAACCTATCTATTCCTGAGTTGAACATTTTAATTCCAACCACTTCAAAGAAAAGAAAGAATACAACAAGAAAGCCAATCAAGTCTATCCCATTCCAATACAAAACCTTATCAAAATCCAAACCAACAGTCAACAAAGGAAATCAACTCTTTATCTGTGAGTTAAAGGAATTTTCAGACATTAATCTCTACTTGGATTAGCTAGATGAAGTTAGAGCAATAGATGCCCACAATAGACTTCCAAAAAGATTAGTGTTCAGGTACAGGGGTGAAAAGGAAATCACTTGGCCTCTTCATAGGATTCTCAATGAAGGCTACTCTATTTTGGTTAAGATATTCTCTGCAATCAAGAAAAACTTTGGATTCACTATGGTGGCCAAAACAGAGATACTTAAAATTTTTTTAACAAATACAAAGAAGCTGGAGAGACTCAGGTGCACTACCAAGAATCTTAACTATTCCTTACACCGGAAGTAGAGTGGACTTGAGGCCATACTGGTTGATAGAGTTCAAGGATGAAAGAAATACTAAAAGATATTTCAAACTAGAAGACCAACTAAAAATACCAAGCAATGAGACTCTCAAGGAAATGCATGAGATTCTAGATCTATCTAATGAAGATGAATCTGAGTTGAACAGACAACTCCAACACCAGATAGAAGAGAACAATGAGAAGTTGGGAAAGAAGACTAGACACTCAAGGAAAAAGAATTAATTTGCTCAGTCGAGAGGAGCACCTTGAACAATGCTTGTGAGATTTCCGTGAACTTTCTTCTATCATTTTCAATAAAATTTGCAGTACTTATCATTTTAATCTACTACTGAATGATCATTTTGTATAAGGTGTTTTGTTATCATCAAGTCCTCCTAAATTTATGCCTACAATTCTAGTAGACGTAAATTGGGGGAGATTGTTAGGAATATGTTGTAGGCTTGATGATATTTCACCAAAACACCTTAGTAGATTCAATTAAGTGTGTCTGTAACTTTCAACGGATAATCTTACTTTGTCATCTGTTGAAAGAGTAGCTTATGTTTAAATAAGTTTTTGTAGCACATTCTTGTATACTGTAATGTCTTAGAGAATTAGAGGTTGTAGGATATTTTAAATCATGTTGACTACCAGAATGATATGCAAAATAGGTTGGCTAATTATAAATATTAGATGCCTTGTAATTTTGCATAAATGAAATTGTGTAAACTGCTATGGAAATACTTTCAACGGATGTTTCTACAAGGCTTCGATGGATGACCCAAGTCACTCTCAACGGATGATCCAATAGAGGCTCGACGGATAATCTATAAAGTCTCGACATATAACAAATTCAAATAGGAGTTGATAGTGACTTGACAGTCACATGGGTTGATTGTATACAAAAGGAATGTGGCAGCCTATTAGAAGGATTTTGAGAACAAAGAAGCATTTCCATTTCCATGCTTACTTGAAGAAATACAAAGATGCTGGATAGAGAAATAAAGAAACATGTGATTAGACTTAGAAATTTTTGTTTTATATATTTTTCTTTTCTTCATGTAACTTGGTGATATATAAACCAAGAGTAGCAAGTAGATAATTATCAAATTAAAAGAACTGAGAAATAGTAGAAGGAAAAACCTGTTAAGAATTTCTCTGTTCTTACTTTGTAATTTTACTTGTAAGCAACTATGTGCATTCTTGCATCACATAGTTCTCAATCAATATATATCTCTGGTGGAAAGTTCCATCCATCAGAAAATTTTTAAATCTTTGTGTTTAATTACTTTGTGTTTTGAATACATTTATATTTCATCCCGCACACTTGCATATTCAAACACTGATATACTTGGGTAAAAAAAATTCTTAATTTTGAAAAGGAACCCGAATTACATTCAACTCCCCCCTTCTGTAATTCTATTGTTAGATTGTTTGGGAATAACAAAGGCATCCCTCTCTGCTTCAATTGTATTAAGTTCTTTATAAATGCATACCATCTGGAAGTTACAGGATTGGTTATCTTAAGAATTGTAGCAACAAGCTTCAACTCCTACCATGATTTATCTCTCATCAGCTTTTGTGTCAACCTCAACCTCCTCCCAGACTCCAGAAAATATATCAGTTTCTCTTCAACAAGATCAATAACAATTTTGATCTTCTACAAGTCTTCAAGCATCACATTGTCTCCAATTTCTGTCATATTTGCATGCTTCCTTAGAATCAAAGCATCATCCATAGATGGATCAACACCTAACCTTCCCAGACCACTTGTGATTCCAGGTTTTCTAGCATGAGAACTCCCAGTATAAATCTTCTTTAATATTTCAGAGGAATCTCTTCTAGGTGCAGGTTTCTTGCTTCCCCATAGCAACTTCTTCTTCTCTTCAAAAGTAAGTTCTAGCACATCAGATTTTATATTTTCAGAATCAGGATTTGTTGTCTCAGCTTGAATTGGGTTTGAAGAATCAACAACATGAGTAGTATCAGAGGTTTTGATTGGTTGAACATCTACATTTACTTCTTCATTAACTTAAGTAGTGTCAAAGGTTAACTTTAGTTTTTTAGCCCATTCAGCTCCATGAATCTTTTTTCTTTGATGAGCTTGACCGATTTCATCTTCTTCAACTCTTTCTTCAGTATCAAAGGATTGAGCAACTGTTTACGTTGGATCTATTAGTATTTGAGATTTAGGTGCCTAAGATACTGATTTCCTTTTAGCAATGACTTTAGCTTTAGGCTTTGGTGGCTTGGACTTCTCTCATATCTTCTCTTTCCCTCTTATGACTCCTATCAGCATTTAAGAATTCTTGGGACATTAGAGATCTTTTAGCATTTGCTTGAATTACCTCCCTTATGACTACCCTTTTGGTTGGTCTGTTAGAATGATCATCTTCATAAGGTACTTGAGGGATAGCAGCAAAGTATTTGCTTTCTTCATAGATTTGAATTCTTCCTCCATTTACCTAAGTTGCTTTAAATCAACACCTCGATTTTCCTTCTCAAAGATTCTTCTACTCACCTCAGAATTAAAAGCTTGAATCTTTGGGTCCTTGTTGAAAAGAGTTCTCTTTTTACCATTGACTTTAAGAATTTGAAGATACTGACTAGCTTCTGCACCAGCTTCTATCTCCAGAAAGCCTTGGTCATCAGAATCTGTGACTTTCAGAGGTCGTTTAGTTGTTATAGTCATAGTTAGTTCTTTTGATTGTTGAACTATCTCCTCACTGTTCTTACTTCCTCCACCGTGTCTAGATTGAGTTCTAGTAGTTTTTGATGATCCACTAGTCCCAACTAGATCTTCACCTCTCCTCTTCTTCATAATCTCCTTCCTTCCTCCCTTATCACCCCCATCAGGATTTGTCTCATCATCCCCTTTTAATGTCAGCTGTTTGCATTTAGATTTGACTTTCTCCCCCTTTTTGGCATCATCACCAAGCATTAGGGAAAGAATCAGCTCCATTGAATTTATTACCTCAGCAAGTTGCCCATATATTTTCTCCTGATTGGCCTCCAATCTAGCCTGATTGGCTTCTATTTGTGTTTGTCTGGCAACTATTGGGGTAATTTACTTCTGAATCTCCTGATTGATAGTCATCTTTGTAGATTTGATTGATTTGAGAAGTTGTAGCTTCCTGAGCTGTATGCAGAGATCTGACCAAAAGAGTAGATGCTTTTAGATGATGTAGCATATCAGGATTTTCAATTGACTGTGTAGCTGTGTCCAAGTGATTGATAGCATGGATCTTGGATATAGGATATTCAGCATCCTTCCACTTGACATTCCAGACTACATCATTGAACTTTTTTGTGTTCTTTGCATGTCTCTCCTTCAATTTTTGTTGCCTTACATGTTTGGGAATATCTTCAGGGAAGAATATATCATCCTCAAGATCTATAATAGCATTTTAATTGAAAGTATCAGCTTCTTCATCATCATTAGATGTTGCCTCATGGACAGATCCTTCATCAATAACTGGATTTTAAACTATCTGCTTAACTTTAGCTCCAGCTTCAGGATTTAAAATAGAATCATAAATTGGGGTTGTATGTGATCCAACTGCCTCAAAAACTTCCATAACATCAGCATTTAACTCCACATCTTCAAGAATAGTAGATATGTGGTGAAGCTTTAGTATTTATACCTTGTGATTCTGAAGATTCAGCTTCTGTGCAGACATTCAGTGGAGGGACTGATAAGATATCAGTAGATGGTAGTGATGGATGAATTCTGCCTTCAGTATTTATTACCAGAGTCACTACAGCTGGAGTGAAGCCTTCATTGCAACTTCGATGCAATGGTTCTTGTGTGGCTGGAGAATCAGGAGTTGCTGGATGACTTCGACACCCAGGTTCTTGAGTACTCTTCTCCACAATTGCAGTGTTTGACTCCTGTGCAGGCTGTTCATGAAAAGCAGCTATCTGGCTGAATCTTTCAGGATCTATTTGCTTACAGAAGTCCTTGATCTGAGAGACTTGTGCATGAATCTTGGAAGTTACATCTTCATGCCGTTCTTGAGTTAGATATTGATTAAGAGGCTTAACATCATTAATTTCTGTTGCACTCCTTTGAAGTGCAGGTTCTTGTTATAACGACTCGTGTATTCTTGAATTATTTAAATATGTGATTATTATGGAAAGTATTAATTAAATAAAATATGTGTATTGGTTTTGACCGCAATGTATTGTTTGATTATTATCTATATGTGATTTATGATGTATCGGGTTATCCGCGTGATTAATTAAGGAATTGTATTGAATTGTTTCACTTTTAAAGTGGATTTAATGCAAATTTATTTGTATAAATATATGGAATGTCTTTAAAATTGTTTTTATGGTTCTATAATTACAATAATTATTTTGGGATTTTATAAAATTTAGAAATTAATATTTCATTAATTATTTAGCCCTAAGTGATTTTCTGATTATAATTATCCGTAAAATCTGTATTTAATTCCTAAATTCTTCAAAAATTATGAAACTCATATTTATTTAAGTTTGGAATATTTTGAGAATTTTAAAATTATTTTGGGGATTTTTGAGATTAATTTCACCCGCGCGTTGATTCGTTTATTTGTTAAAAGCGAGTATAAATTGTGATTCAAAAATTGTTTTAAAATTTCGAAATTTATGTTTTTATAAACTTCGGGATATTTGTAATATTTTAAGACTATTTTCGTAATTTTCTGAATTTTTTTAAGTACAGCTCGGATCATTAATTGTTAAATACGGGTACGAGTTACGTTTCAAATATGCTTTGAAAATTGTGAAAATTTTATTTTTAATAATTATGAATTATTTGTGATATTTTAAAATTATTTTGGTAATTTTAGGGTAAAATTTTACCAATAAAGTTGTTCGTTATTTTGCAAAACGCGAACAAAATCGAGGACTACAGTACAAATCAGGACACATGTTAAGTTTATATGTATTGAATTGAAACGTGGCAGATTTTTGTGTGCTCAGTTGCTACGTGTTGTACTCTGTTTTGCTAAAAAAAATAATAATAAAATAAATTATATCAACAAAAACACACGCGCAGATGCACACCCACCCCTCCCCTGTTGATTTCTTGGCACTCTTGCTGAAATATCTCTCTCATATCTCTGTAATCCCCCTCTCATTTCTACCTTTCGCTGTTTCCGGTGGTTTCTGCCGCCGTTGCTTGGTAGTTGCCACGGCCAGAACTTGCTTCTCTCCGATCTGCTGTTCGGTAACAGCCTCGAATTGATTCCTGTTTGTTTATGTATGTGTATATACATAAATATATGGCTCTGTGTGTGTGCAACTTAGCTATTCCTTTCTATGCCGCCTGAGTTTCTCCGTTCCTGTTGTGTTTTCTGGCCGCTATCGATTTGTTCCTTCCGGCCACGCGCGTGTGCGTGAGCCGGAGGTTGGTCCGAGTTTCAGATTTTTATTATTCCACTGATTTATGATGAAATTGATTCGATACTTGCCATATTATTTATTCAAATTGTTTTAGCAAATTCGAGTAAATTTTTGTTCGTTAAGCGGACATTTATTTCCCCTTATTCGAGAATTAATTGGTGAAACTCGTATGGAAACCCGACATATTCGGGCACCGAAGAATTTTGCTGCCGTCAACAATGATTTTCGATGAGTTGACGGTGGGCGGTGATGAATTTATTCTGAGTCCTAATTTTATAAAATGAATAAAGTGAGTCATGTAATTAGTTTCGTATATGAATGGTTGTGGAATGGTGAAAATTGAATTGTGATCGGTTGTTATTGACGTCGATGGTGTTTCAACGGGTAGTCCGATAAATAAAAGAGACGCTGTCCGATTTCCGGGAAAATGAACCACGAAAATACGGGAGCGTATCCGGGGATTATCGGGACGTCGAACGAGTATAAGTGAATACATATACGTCTATTTTATACCAAACTTGATTGTATGTTGTAGTGAAACGTTTTGCCAAAACCAATAACCCTAATTTCATACAATGACGAGTATACGTATTTTTTGAAAATGAACACCCAATTGATTTTGAGGACGTGAACCCTAACTGATGCATGTATTGCAATAATGTATATGTTACGAGTCGGGTTTGGTTAATGCCTGGGTAGATTGTTAGCGAGGATATGTCAAGCATAATCGAATGTCTAAATTAGGGTATTTCTACTATGTAGGTTCTTGTCAGAAGGTCCGAAGAATTGGCATTGGACGAAAGATGGTTTGGTGGTCAGTCAAAAAGCTAAGGTTCCAGTTAAAGGACTTAAGTGTTGAGATCGAATCCAGGATGATCTAGTGGATAGACAATAAAGCCTGAGCGACAGAGTCGGCTCAGAGTCACTCAGTAATAGTTGTAAAGCCCTGTAAGGCAAGTACTTCTAAACCTTTTTCGAGATACAATGCAAATATTTTTTAAATTCTCTCGTGACATATTGTTAAGTATTCAAAATAGTTCTATTTTATATTAAAAGTACCTTGAATCATACAACCATGAACCCGAATTACATCATTTGATCTTTGAGCCATAAGCCTTATTCTTTGTAAACTATCCTTTGTTGATTTTCAGATACCAAACCACACAAATATGATACTACTTCCCAAATATACAACTACCAAACACCAAACCCTAGAACAAAATTGTTTGAAAACACAAAAACTTTTATACCCCAATCATTCTTTATAACATCAAAGAACTATACCTTGAAAAATCATTATTTGTCTAATACCTGATCCTGTTACAGATTGAAAACCGTTTCTTATACATACCCTGATATACCCTTGTGATATCCATAAGTTTCCTTACATTTTTATTCAAATGTTTAATCATAATTGATTATGATCTTGTTTTATCGAATTATATTGTTTATCATATTGAACTGCTTTAGAATTGGATAGTTTTTTTATATATATGGACCAGATTCGTGGTCAGACCATATCAATGGTCAAGTTAGGCCAATGTGTGCCTTGGATCCAGTTCGTAGAGCAGAGCTGTGTGCTTCACTCGGGGTTAGTGCGTGACTGATCATCAACCTAACCTTGGTCTTTAAAACTTAAAATGAATATCCGATTCTAATGATTAGTTAAAAAGAAACTTGATTCCTATGAATCATTCCATTTGAACATTGTTTAAACCTCAGTTATCACCATTATGACTTGATGAGCTAGTTAGCTCACCCTTGCGATTCTTTTTATATATTTTACAGTTGAAAAGGATATGGATGATAGTGAAGTTCCTCAGTCCAAAGTGCGAGCTTGGATTCCAGATTGAGTTGGATCGAGCTAGCAGAAGCTTATTGCGGTAGTGAGATAGTAAGATTGTAAGAATAATTTTATTATCAGTTGTAAGTTAAATTAGTTGTGATTTAGTACATTGTAATAAAAGTTAAAGGTTGTGGCTTGTTTTCATACTTTAACCTGTTGCGATCTGTGGTTGTGTAAAGCAGGGTCATTGCAAGTAGTATCTCCTATATAGGTTTATATATTGTGTATGTGTTGTGGACCCCAAACTTCTGACCTGGGGTTGGAGGGCGCCACAGGTTGGTATCAGAGCTACATGTTATAAGTCACTGAAACAAGCCTAGATTGTCGGGATTTGGTAGAGGGTTAGGATTAGGAATATGAAATAGAATGATAAGATGTTGCGAGATTGAGTGCGATTGTATAGTAGGTCTCCGACACGGTTCGTATTGTGATTCGGGATTCTTAACTTGCGACGTGTTTTCCAGACAATGGAAATGGCAGATCCTGATTTTCCTGTATCATTTGATCGTTTGGAGCTTTCCGTTCAATGATCGTCATCTTCTCTCAGATTTGATTTGCACCTTGTTCCTCCATCAATATTAATGGTACTACCTTCTGTTATGACAATCGCACCTCTTCAAGCTATTCTACGCTATTCTACCACCTCTTGATATGAGACTACCTATTTAATAATCTCCATCTATTTAGTCTTATTTTCCTGGACATTCGATTGTGAGTGTATCTCTTCAGTTTACCCTACATCCTGTTCTATACCCCAGTTTAAAACTCGTCCTATGAAGCAATTGTACCTATGAGGATGGATTCAGGAGTTGCAGTAAATGGTGAGTATTTGAGATACAAATAAAGGTGAGAAGAAGTTTAGAAAGAAGACTCAAGTGTTCCGGAGGATAGCTGTTAACAGGTTACAAGAAGCTATTAGTAAGTAGGCCACCCATGACTAGCTTGTGGAATGAAGTAGATAAGTGTTGAAAAGAGAGAGTTAGAGGAGATTATGGATCTGGAGATTTCTTGAAGTTAGGTAATGGTGTTATGATAATGTGACATATATTTTAGCAAGATGATGTGATATTAGCCGACTTGTTGACTATTGGATAGTCTGTTTCACTTAACGATTGTATAGTTGATCACGGGAGTATTACCAGTATGTAAGCTTGATGTGAAGCTACGAATAAGATAGCATGCAATGACAACTGAAGTTTTCATCGATTAAGGAAGGAAAATGGACCCTATAAAGGAGAGAGGGTAGATTGAAGTAAATGGATCTTTATGTGATTATTTGTTTAATTTGGTACCTTGTTATAAGAAGGAAAGACAACAAATAACTCATATAGTAAGGACAATCAGATTTGTGATTTTCAAAATTTTTAAACAAGTTTTCGAAAAAGATTTTTCCTGACAAAATTTCTAAAAGCCTTTTTGAATAAAATAAGTTTTAAACACTGGTTGTCAAGTTATTACTTGAGTTTCTTGTTTGTTAAAAGACCCGGATTTCCTGGAAGCATATTTATTTTAGACTTGGTATTGTTAATTCAGAGGATAAAGTAACCCGCGATTATGAAGAAGTTGATTATTCCTAACGGTAAGGTGTAAATATTGTTTAAAAAGGTTAATAATAGAATCCGCGTACGGAGTAACATTTCATCCAGTTGCAGAAACCCGTAAAGTTTAAAAAATTTATTGATTTAAAAGGAGCCCGGGCGTGATTGAAGAAGATTGGGAAGATTTCCAGACTTTTCTAAAGGAAGAATATAATTAACAAAAGGATCGTTATGCTGAATGATTCGTGGTTATTCTAAATTAAAAAGAGAAAACTCGAAGTTATCTGGCCATTATGATCGAAATGTTAAAATATTATACGTGTAGGTGCGATGGTAAAGACGCAAGACTTAACAAGTAAGAATCTACCATATTGTTTAATTTGCAAAAGCATTTCAGCGTACCTTCTAAAGTTGATATATGACACAATTGGGATATGATCGAACAAGCTCAAAAGATGAATACAAGTGAAATGTGAATGGTGACTAATGGTATCGTTCTTGTCTTCAATATTACAACGTATATTCCTTTTTAATTCCTAAAAATATATGAACTTCTTTTCTTAATAAACTCTTTATGATGATATCGAAAAGGAGGATATGGCATTCCTTTCAAATTTAATTGTTTTCCTCAAGTTTTGCTTTCTGATTGGGACAAACAGTGTTATGATGAGACACTTTGTCAGAAAGACGAAGAGTCGGGTGGGACGCCACCTAATCATGTGCTGTATGCCAAATGGTATGAAAGACTGGCCATCTTAAATATCAATGTGGTTGTCTCATTCATATTCAAATCCTTGTTTCTTCTTTCTTTTCAACTCTAATTTTTATTGAATTGTGAATCCTTCTAGTTGTTTCGTTGTACTGTCATTCTTTGCAGGAGTTTTTCAACAGAAATTAACGTATTATGGACCAAGCGGGAAAAGTTCCATCTACATCTCACGCATGGAAAGGAAACAAGGACATATGACGAGAATTGCAAATCACTAGCTCCAGTCAGGGATGCACTAAGAGTCAAGGGAATCTACTCCAATGAGGAATACATCTCCGAGAATGAGAAATTGCGATTTTCCTGTAAAATATGTTATTCAGAGTACGGATGTGGTGATGTGAATGATTATCGTGGATACTTTATACGTTAAAGTATTGAAAGCTGTGAGAGCAACTTGATTGTTTAGCTCCCAAGTTTTTGTTAAGATGAATTACCCTGTTGAATTTATAAGATGGTGATTAAAGGACTAGCAAGTCAAGAACGTGTAGTTGTTAAATAAGTGAGTACAAATAGTGGAATTGAGATTTCTGGCAATAAGTTGTGAAGATTGATACCATGGAAGATAAGAGGATTTGACACTATTCTAGGGAATGGATTAACTTTTAAAGCGTGATGTCCAGACAGACCATCGTGATGAAAAGATAATTCTGAGGATGCCAAATGAGAAGGTGATGAGGTTCAGAAGATGAAAGAAGGTAAAGAATTTGTTAATGATGATTACGGTGATCAAGATATGAGCATTATGGTGATTATGAGATAAATAAAAGTCAGAAGTAAACAAAACTTGAAGATTTTATAGCAATTAAGGAATTTCAAAATATGTTTCCAGATGAGTTATCGATATTCCTCCAGATAGAGAAATGAAGTTCGTGATTGACCTAGCACCTGAGACGAAGCAAGTGACCAAGGTCTTACATAAAATGGCACCAGTTAGAATAAGGGAGTTTGCAAAGCAGATGCAAGAGATGCTAGAAGAAGAAGCGATTAAACCCAGTGGATCCCGTGAGGTGCACCGGTACTAATTGTTAATAAGAAAATGAAAGTATGAGATTATGCGTCGACTAAAGAAAGCTCAACAAATTTACTGGCAAGAGTAAGTATTTGTTACCTCGAACTACTGATTTGTTGATCAAACAGAAGAAGCAAAGTATTTTCTAAAATTGATTTAAGATTTGGGGCGTTACCAATTGGAGATTGAACCTATGAACATAATCTTTAAGGAATATCCGGATGAGTTGTAATTATGTTACTTAAAGTCAACGGAGGACCACGCGAAGCATTCAATGACAACTGAGGAGTCGGAGATGAAAGAAGTTGTATATAAAATTTGCAAGGTGAAAGTTTTGATGATAGAAAGCATAAGTAATCAGTGAGGAGGATACCAAAGGAGATCCAGTAAAATAAAGTTACTATGAATAAAGAAAGGCTAAAAGCACCAACAAAAGTAAGAAGTTTTACCATGGACTGGTTATATTGCAAATTTGCACAAGATTTCTTGAAAGCTGCAATACCTTTGATGAAAGAAGTTTTGTGAAGTGGATAAGGGTGAAGGAAAGTTTTGCGAAGTTAAATGAAAGAATGGTTACATCACATGTTTTATCAATTTAAAAGTATCAAGGAGGTTTGGTAGTTTATAGTGATGCTTCTCATTAGGAAATAGGATGTGTGTTGATGCAGCACAATAAAGCTATTGTATATGCATTCAGACAACCGAAACCTTATAAGCAGAAGTATCCTACTCATAATCTGGGATTAACAGTAATAATATTCGCTTCGAAAGATTGAGAAACATGAGATGTATGGAGAAAGGTGTAAGATCTATATGGACCATAAGAGGTTGAAGTATGTATTCACGAGAAAAAGCAAAGATAGAGGAAAACGATAAGCAAAAAGAAGAAGACGAACATAGAAACTTTACTAGAAGAATTATCTATGGAATTTTAGAAGTTGGAGTTGGAAGTCAGATATATAATACCAAGGAAACAAGGATGGGTAGTATAACCTTTCAGTTAGAATTGCTGAGAAAAGATAAGGAGATGTCAAGGGAAGATAATGGATCGCGATATTCCTAGGTTTTCTTCAAGCATTTGGATGTTACAAGTAAAAAGAATTAAGAAATAAGATCCCACAGGGAATTCACAATATAAAGTATTTAAAGTATTGAAGAAATGCCAAGTTATACAGAAATTTAAAGAAAAATAGTGATAATTAGGTATAAGGAGTACTCAGATAAGCAAACTGTATTTATTGATAACATCCTCAGTTATTCAAGAAATAAGAAAGTCTGTGTGGAATGCCCAAGGATTTTTCTTCAAAGATCCGAAGGAAAGCAACTATACGTTGAGTCTTAAGAATGAAATTTTGACTAAGGTTAACAAAAGATTCTGAATTAATCCATTAACAACTACCTAAGTAAAGCCGTATGGTAACAGATGCCTTATGCCGACAGAAAGGATTGGATGTAATCAAGACCACCGAGGAGTTAATAAATGAATTGGAAAGAGTGGAATATAAAGTTCAAATACCGGAAGGTGATAATAAGTGAATATATGAGATTACTTTTCAGCCTTAACTAATGGGAAAGAGTAAGAGATGTTTAAATGTTTGGATACTAAGTTGAAAATGAGCACCACCTACCATCCTTAAACAAAGGGTTAGAGCGAGGAAGCGATTCAGGAAATATAAGGCATGTTGAGAGATTGAATTTCAAGAAAAACTGGGATGATCATTTACCATCAATATCAGCTTTAGAATACCACTTTACCAAGCTTCATGTGAACGTAAGTGCAGGTCCTCATTTTTATTGAGATAAATTGGGAGAAAGAAAGTTGTCAAATTCTAAATTAATTCAGCACACCAAAAGTGTAGTAATATTGAATGAAGCAGCTCGAAGTAGAAAAAAAAAGAAGCAAAATTATATCGAGAGATAGAATGAATATAGAAATAAAACCAGTAGTGTTAGTAAAAGTGTCGTCCTGTAAGAGAAGGGACAAGTTAAGTCCTAAATTTAGTAAACCCTTCGAGGTATCGATAAATATAGATAAAGTGTTCATGAGTTGATAGTACCGTTATAGCAGTATATACATATAATTTGTTTTGCGTGTCAATGTTAAGGCGATAAGTATCAGATTCAAACTAAGTGATCGACTAGGGGCCAATGAGCTCTTGTCCAAGTTTGTTCTGCATATAATGATCGATCCAAATTCTTGATTGTTAAAGGCGAGTCCTTGGAAATAAATGTGTATCTATGGTGAATATGTTTGAAAGCCTCGAGTAGAAGGGTCTACTTGAAAATTAGGGTCAAATATGCTTGACAAATATCCTTACTTATTTAATTAAACCAGATTCTGAGGACAGAATCTTTTTAAGGGGGGAAGGATATAACGACTCGTGTATTTTTAAAATTATTTAAATATGTAACTGTGGAAGTATTAATTAAATAAAATATGTGTCTTGGTTTTAGCAGCAGTATGTTGATATATACTATTTGTCTATGATTCATTGGTGTAAAGGATTGGAATGCGTAGTTAAAGATTGAGTTATATTGTTCTGTTTTATTTTTTAAAGGTGATTTTATTACAGTTTTAAATCCATAAATATTTGGACTGTCTCTAAAATTAGTTTTATGATTCTATAATTTCAATAATTATTTTTGGGATTTTACAAAATTTATATATCAATATTTTATCAATTATTTAACCCTGTATGATTTTCTGATTACATTTAATTGTAAAATATGTATTTAATTCTAGAATTCTTCAAAAATTATGAAACTCATATTTATTCAAGTTTGGAATATTTTGAGAATTTTAAAATTAATTTGGAAATTTTCGGGATTTATTTCACCCGCGTGTCAATTCGTTTAATGGCGAAAAACGAGTATAAGCTGCATTTCAGAAATTATTTTAAAATTACAAAATTTATGTTTTTGTAAACTTCGGGATATTTGTAATATTTTAAGACTATTTTCGTAATTTTCTGAATTTGTTTTAAGTGCAGCTCGGATTGTTAATTGTTAAATGCGGGTACGAGTTACGTTTAAAATATACTTTGAAAATTATGAAAAATTTATTTTTAATAATTATGAATTATTTGTGATATTTTGAAATTATTTTGATAATCTTTCGTGTTTATTTTACCCGCAACTTGGTTCGATAATTCGCGAATTTCCGGAAAAACCGAGACAGCAGGACACATGTAGGCATTTCTTTTATTGATTGAGATACGTGGCACTAACAGAAGGGAGTAGAAAAAGAATATATAACCTCCTATTCTACTCAAACCCCCACCCATGCCCCCTGTATATCTTGACCTCTACATCTATTTTGATCTCTCAATTCTCTCAAACTATTTCTGACTCCCTGTTCGCAAAATCAGTTCCGCCTCTTCCTTTCCTGTCCCTGTGCTCCGATCGCCGTTTTTCTTCGGTTACTCCGGCGAGTTGCCGCCAGTTTTGGCCTGGTGACTGTCTTGGTGATTCGTGGGTATGGGTTCTGCTTTATGTTGCCTGTATGCGTTCTTTCCGGCCTTCTTTTCCGACCAGTTGCTTGTTTCTTCTCATTTCTTGCTTTGGTTCCCTATGTTGGTGATACACGCGCGAGCGTGTACTGCTTGTACCTCCTTTGCTGTTGATTTCATTTCTTTTGATATTGTGATTCTGTGGTTTAGTTTATGCAGAAATTAGATGATTAATTTTTTGAAATAAAATAATTTTCGTGCGGGAAATTAATTAATCGGTGAAATTTATTCGGAAACCCGAATAGTATCGGGTACTAATAAATTTTGCCGCAGTCGACGATGAGTCTCGACGAGTCGACAGTGGACTGTGATGACACGATTCTGAGTCCTAATATTTTTAATAAATATAATTCGTGTTGTGTTTTTATTCCGGACCGAAATAGTTAATTAGTAAATATTGAATCGTGATGGTTAAGTTGGTTGTGGTTACTAAATTGTATCGGTGATTGGAATTTGCGAGTTGTGATTAGTTGTCGTGTTTTAAATTGGATTGTTCTTGTTGAATTGACGTCGATTGATGTTTCGACGGGTAGTCCGATAAACAAAGGAGACGCTGCCCGATTTCCGGGAAACTGAATTACGTAAATACGGAAACGTATCCGATGAATATCGGGACGTCGAGAGACTATATATATGTGTGTGTTTTATACGAAACTTGGTTGTACAATGTAATGAAATATTTTGCCAAATCGATAACCCTGATTTCATAAAATAAAGAGTATAGATATATATATATTTTCCGAAAATGAACACCGAACCGATCTTCGAGATTGTGAACCTTATTTATTGCGTGTGTTATTATAATATTCATAATTACGAGTCGGGTTTGAATATCGTTGGGTAAGAATTAGTATCGAGGATATGTCAAGCATACCTAGACGTCTAACGTAGGGTATTTCGACCCTGTAGGTTATAATCGGGAACCTGAAAGTGGATGATGGACTAGAGATGACCTAGTAGTCAGTCGACAAGCTCAAGTGAGTTTCAACAGAAAACCTGAGTGTCGAAGTCGAATCTAATACGGTCTAGTGGTTGGACGTTAAAGCCTGAACGGCAGAGTCGGCTCAGAGTTGGTCAGTAACAGTTGTAAAGCCTGTGAGGCAAGTACTTCCGAACTTTTCTTCAAGATATATCACAATTATTTTCGAACTGTTTCATAACATGTCGCTCTTATTCAAAATAACTCTTGTTTATATTTCAAGTGCTTTAAACTATTTACCCTTGAACCCTGATTTTTCTTGATCTTGAGCCGTAAGCCTTGTTCTTTTTAAACCATCCTTTGTTGATCCTCAAATACCAAATCACACAAATATCATACCACTCCCCAAATGTATAACTACCAAACACCCAACACTGGAGCAAAAATTGTTTGAAAAAATAGAAACTTTTATACTCCAACCATTCTTTATAACATCAAAGGACTATACCTTGAAAAATCAGTGTTCGTCCAATAACTGATCATTTTACAGACTGAAAACCATTTCTTATACATACCTTGATATACCCTTGAGATATCCATGAGTTTCTTTACGTTTTTATTCAAGTGTTTAACCATCATTGATTATGATCTTGTTTATTGAATTATACTGTTTATCATATTGAACTGCTTTAGAATTGGATAGTTTTTTTATATATATGTGGACCAGATTCGTGGTCAGACCATATCTATGGTCAATTTAGGCCAATGTGTGCCTTGGATCCAGTAGTTAGAGCAGTGCTGTGTGCTTTGCTCGGGGTTAGTGCGTGACTGATCAGCAGCCTAACCTTGGTTTTAAAAACTTAAAATGAATGTCCAATTCTAATGATTGTTTAGCAATAAACTTGATTCCTCTTAATCATCTCGTTTGATCATTGATTAATCTCAATTATTGTCATTGTGACTTGCTGAGCTAGTTAGCTCACTCTTGCGAATCTTTTTATGTATTCTACAGTTAAGAAAGATACGGTTGATAGCGAGGTTTCCCAGTTCAATGTACGAGCTAGGATTCCAGATTGAGGTGGATCGAGCTAGCAGGAGCTTATTGCGGTAGTGAGATAGTAAGATTGTAAGAATAATTTTATTATCAGTTGTAAGTTAAATTAGTCAGGATTTGGTACGATTTAATAAAATTTAAGGTTATGGCTTGTTTTCATACTTTAACCTGTTGTGATCCGTTGTTATGTAAAGAAAGGTCATTGCAAATAATATCTTATATATAGGTCTATATGTTGTGTTGGTGTTGTGGACCCCAAACTTCTGACCCGGGTTTGGAGGGCGCCACAAATATGATACTACTTCCCAAATGTACACTAACCAAACACCAAACCCTAGAACAAAATTGTTTGAAAACATAAAAACTTTTATACCCCAATCATTCTTTATAACATTAAAGAACTATACCTTGAAAAATCATTATTTGTCTAATACCTGATCCTGTTACAGATTGAAAACCGTTTCTTATACATACCCTGATATACCCTTGTGATATCCATGAGTTTCCTTATATTTTTATTCAAATGTTTAATCATAATTGATTATGATCTTGTTTTATCGAATTATATTATTTATCATATAGAACTACTTTAGAATTGGATAGTTTTTTATATATATGGATCAGATTCGTGGTCAGACCATATCAATGGTCAAGTTAGGCCAATGTGTGCCTTGGATCCAGTTCGTAGAGCAGTGTGCTTCGCTCGGGGTTAGTGCGTGACTGATTAGCAGCCTAACCTTGGTCTTTAAAACTTAAAATGAATATCCAATTCTAATGATTAGTTAAAAAGAAACTTGATTCCTATGAATCATTACATTTGAATATTGTTTAAACCTTAGTTATCACTATTATGACTTGTTGAGATAGTTAGCTCACCCTTGTGATTCTTTTTATATATTTTACAGTTGAAAAAGATATGGATGATAGTGAAGTTACTCAGTCCAAAGTGCGAGCTAGGATTCCTGATTGAGTTGGATCGAGCTAGCAGGAGCTTATTGCGGTAGTGAGATAGTAAGATTGTAAGAATAATTTTATTATCAGTTGTAAGTTAAATTAGTTGGGATTTGGTACGTTGTAATAAAAGTTAATGGTTGTGGCTTGTTTTCATACTTTAACCTGTTGCGATCCGTGGTTGTGTAAAGCAGGGTCATTGCAAGTAGTATCTCCTATATAGGTTTATATATTGTGTATGTATTGTGGACCCCAAACTTCTGACCCGGGTTTGGAGGGCGCCACAAGTTGGTAATAAATAATAATAAAATAAATTATATCAACAAAAACACACGCGCAGATGCACACCCACCCCTCCCCTGTTGATTTCTTGGCACTCTTGCTGAAATCTCTCTCATATCTCTCTAATCCCCCTCTCATTTCTACCTTTCGCTATTTCCGGTGGTTTCTGCCGCCGTTGCTTGGTAGTTTCCACGGCCGGAACTTGCTTCTCTCCGATCTGCTGTTCCGTAACAGCCTCAAATTGATTCCTGTTTGTTTATATATGTGTATATACATAAATATATGACTTTGTGTGTATGTAGCTTAGCTATTCCTTTCTGTGCCGCCTGAGTTTCTCTGTTCCTGTTGTGTTTTCCGGCCGCTGTCGATTTGTTCCTTCCGGCCACGCGCGTGTGCGTGAGCCGGAGGTTGGTCCGAGTTTCAGATTTTTATTATTCCACTGATTTATGATGAAATTGATTCAATAATTGCCATATTATTTATTCAAATTATTTTAGCAAATTCGAGTAAATTTTTGTTGGTTAAGCGAACGCTTATTCCCCCTTATTCGAGAATTAATTGGTGAAACTCGTATGGAAACCCGACATATTCGGGCACCGACGAATTTTGCTTCCGTCAACAATGATTTTCGATGAGTTGACGGTGGGCGGTGATGAATTTATTCTGAGTCCTAATTTTATAAAATGAATAAAGTGAGTCATGTAATTAGTTTCGTATGTGAATGGTTGTGGAATGGTGAAAATTGAATTGTGATTGGTTGTTATTGACGTCGATGGTGTTTCGACGGGTAGTCCGATAAATAAAGGAGACGCTGTCCGATTTCCGGGAAAATGAACCATGGAAATACGGGAGGGTATCCGGGGATTATCGGGACGTCGAACGAGTATAAGTGAATACATATACGTCTGTTTTATACCAAACCTGATTGTATGTTGTAGTGAAACATTTTGCCAAAACCAATAACCCTAATTTCATACAATGACGAGTATACGTATTTTCTGAAAATGAACACCCAATTGATTTTGAGGACGTGAACCCTAACTCATGCATGTATTGCAATAATGTATATGTTACGAGTCGGGTTTGGTTAACGCCTGGGTAGATTGTTAGCGAGGATATGTCAAGCATAATCGAATGTCTAAATTAGGGTATTTCAACTCTGTAGGTTCTAGTCGGAAGGTCCAAAGAATTGGCATTGGACGGAAGATGGTTTGGCGGTCAGTCGAAAAGATAATGTTCCAGTTAAAGGACTTAAGTGTTGAGATCGAATCCAGGATGATCTAGTGGATAGACAATAAAGCCTGAGCGACAGAGTCGGCTCAGAGTCACTCAGTAATAGTTGTAAAGCCCTGTAAGGCAAGTACTTCTAAACCTTTTTCGAGATACAATGCAAATATTTTTTAAATTCTCTCGTGACATATTGTTAAGTATTTAAAATAGTTCTGTTTTATATTAAAAGTACCTTGAATTATACAACCATGAACCCGAATTACATCATTTGATCTTTGAGCCAGAAGCCTTATTCTTTGTAAACTATCCTTTGTTGATTTTCAGATACCAAACCACACAAATATGATACTACTTCCCAAATGTACAACTACCAAACACCAAACCCTAGAACAAAATTGTTTAAAAACACAAAAACTTTTATACCCCAATCATTCTTTATAACATCAAAGAACTATACCTTGAAAAATCATTATTTGTCTAATACCTGATCCTGTTACAGATTGAAAACCATTTCTTATACATACCCTGATATACCCTTGTGATATCCATGAGTTTCCTTACATTTTTATTCAAATGTTTAATCATAATTGATTATGATCTTGTTTTATCGAATTATTGTTTATCATATTGAACTGCTTTAGAATTGGATAGTTTTTTTATATATATGGACCAGATTCATGCTCAGACCATATCAATGGTCAAGTTAGGCCAATGTGTGCCTTGGATCCAGTTCGTAGAGCAGAGCTGTGTGCTTCACTCGGGGTTAGTGCATGACTGATTAGCAGCCTAAGCTTGGTCTTTAAAACTTAAAATGAATATCCAATTCTAATTATTAGTTAAAAAGAAACTTGATTCCTATGAATCATTCCATTTGAATATTGTTTTAACCTTAGTTATCACTATTATGACTTGCTGAACTAGTTAGCTCACCCTTGCGATTCTTTTTATATATTTTACAGTTGAAAAGGATATGGATGATAGTGAAGTTCCTCAGTCCAAAGTGCGAGTAGGATTCCAGATTGAGTTGGATCGAGCTAGCAGGAGCTTATTGCGGTAGTGAGATAGTAAGATTGTAAGAATAATTTTATTATTAGTTGTAAGTTAAATTAGTTGGGATTTGGTACGTTGTAATAAAAGTTAAAGGTTGTGGCTTGTTTTCATACTTTAACCTGTTGCGATCCGTGGTTGTGTAAAGCAGGGTCATTGCAAGTAGTATATCATATATAGGTTTATATATTGTGTATATGTTGTGGACCCCAAATTTCTGACCCGGGTTTGGAGGGCGCAACACTTGTGTGACTAGATCAGAATTTGTAGCTGCTATATCCCTTTGAGATAGAGGTTCTTGTGTGCTAGATCCAGGGAAAAGACCTTTCCCTTGTAGCCTCTTGAGAGTCTCTTCAACTTTCTCATGAGAGATTTATCTTGCTCTCTTACTCTGCTGCTTCACAGGAGAATCAGACAAATTCACAGGTGTATCATGATTTGTTTGGAAATCAGGATTTGGAGTGTAAGCACCCTGTATCTCCTCAATAATTTCCTTCTTGATTTTAAGCAGATTCTGAGTTATTAGACTTTGGTCAGCTTCCTTTTCTTTGACCTTGGACTTGTACCAGAATCAGTAATTCGGGCACTTTCAACAGCATCAGTAGTTGTGCCCTCCTCAGTTGGTAGAACAACTGGTCTTGGAGAAGAACCAGATGTTAGGTTTGGAAATTTGGAAGATAATGTTGCATTATCCTTATCATCATCTGACTCTAATCCTGCAAGCACAAGCTTCCTCCTGACAGATTTTGAAGGTTTAGAAGATGGAGGAATTTGTGATGCAACATCTTTTAACTTTGCTACATCAGGATTTGTAGCCCTTTTAGCCAATTGTTTCTTTCTTTTTACAATAGGTGTCTTTTGAGAGACACCTGGCTTTTGAGAGACAGCTGAGGTGGCTTCTGTTTGTGGTTGTGTTTGTGTTTGGGGTTGTGTTTATGTTTGAGGTTGTGTTTGTATTGTTGTGCTGGGGTGAACTACAGGGGGGTTCCCAATGGTAATTTCCTGTAGCTGAGCACTCAGTCTGTTAGGAAAACCATAAGTCACAGAGAGCCTTATAATGAGAAAGTTCCTAACAACCAAAGGCAACCTCAAAAGAGCTAAATCATCCTTCTTTTTATCTTGTGAAATGAGATCATAAAAAGCCTTTTTGATAAGCTTAAATACTGCCATAACTTGATTAGAGAGGATATGGGTATCAGGGAAACAAATATTAAAGATCAACTGACATAATCTAGCATAATATACAATATTTCAATCAGTAGTTAATCGATCACCTATGAAAGATAAAAAATACTCTACCAAAGTCATAATTTGCACCATGAACTAGAGAGTACCCTATATGTTGTGTCATGATAGGCAGAACATCAAAGTTTGAAGATTTGTTAGTGAAGGTCTTTGTGATGTAGTCAAAGAAGAAATTCCATTCTTTTTTGAGCCCATTCCTCTTCAATTGACCAAGGTTCTTCAGGTCCTTGTCATAGCCTATCTTAGTGAAAAACCTCCTTATTTCAATATCTCTCATAAATCTACTGTAGGAGCTATGAGCAGGCAATTGTAATGCATCCCTTACAGTTTGAGGAGTAACTATTCTTTTCTTTTTGTCAAACTCAAACACCATACTTGGAGTTTTATTGGCACCTCCATCATTATAAACACTAGTTTTCAAGATAGCAAGTACCTGGTCACTAGAGATTGTGGGTGGAGCTTTGAGAGCAAACCCAATCTCACTGGTTCTCAAAAAGTCTTGAAAAATGTGAAAATCAATGTTGACACTATTGTTGTCCAGTATAGCCGAGTAACTGTTAGTAACAAACTTGGCACCACCATAAGTAAAAGGTTTAGAAGCAACTGGTGAAGTCATTTTGAATTTTGGAAGAAAAAGTTTCGAGAATAAATTAGGGTTTCAGAATTTACGGGTGAGAGAGAGAGTAAATTAGAAGAGAAGAAGATAACAGATGCGAGATAAAGTGTTAATTTGAAATCAGAAATTGATTTTGTTTAACAAATCACTCCAATAACTCAGAAACATTTCAGTTTAGTGGGACACGTGGCAACTTGCTACTGAAGGTAAAACAATCATGGAAACGTGTAGTAAAGACAGTTACTGTGTGCACAGTTTCCCAGAATAATGTTTTGTTTATACTCAAATATTTTACATATCCTCACGCCATTAATAAACAACTTTAATCACGCAAAAATTACTCACTAGCATATTACTTCACCACTTTAATAGGAATACTGATTAAAACAATATTTGAATAAATTCAAAAATTATCATCAGAATATATTGGTCAATCAGAGTTTGACCAATATCAGTATTTAATCAACCACTGTCAGGATTTATCAGTCAACACAAGTTTGACCAATATCAGAGCTTATACAGATAATCAGAGTTTAACATGCAGCTACTGGCTGGGATTAATAGAAGCTAATTACATGCTTTCATGGCATCAGAGTTTAACACTATAATCAGTATTTAACAAATACTGATACATAATAAGAAGACACTACACTCTAATTATCAGTATTTATTCCTAATTATTAGAGTTTGAGAAATGTTGTGATATTATTCCCAATTCATTAACCAATCTTGTAAAGGTAGCTTCACAGAGAGGCTTGGTGAATATATCTGCTAATTGCTAATCTATTATAACAAATATCAATTCCACTGTACCTTCCATCACATGCTCCCTTATGAAATGGTACCTGATGCTGATGTGTTTAGTCATTGAATGTTGTACTGGATTTCGTGTCATTGTAATAGCATTTTGATTATCACAATTTATAGGAATTGTAGAATACTCTAGCCCATAATCCAGTAACTGATTCTTCATCCATAGAATTTGAGCACAACAGCTTCTTGCATCAATATATCAAGCTTCTGTAATTGATGTGGAAATTGACTTTTGTTTCTTACTAAACCAAGAAACCAACCTGTCACCAAGAAATTGGCAGCTTCCAGAAGTGTTTTTCTTGTCTATTTTACATCCTGCAAAATCAGCACCTGAGTATCCAATTAGCATAAAGTCTGAATCTCTAGGATTCCATAATCCAAGATTCATGGTGCCTTTGAGATATTAAAAAATTCTTTTCACAGCTAATAGATGTGGTTCCCTTGAATCAGAATGGAACCTTGCACAAAGACATGTAGCATACATGATATCAGGTCTACTAGCAGTCAAATATAGGGGTGAGCCAATTATACCTCTGTAGTTAGTTATATCTACTGATGCACCATTATTTAAATCTAACTTGGTTGTAGTGGCCATGAAAGTTGTTGCAATTGAATTGTCTTGCATTCCAAATCTTTTGAGCAAATTCCTGGTGTATTTGGATTGATTTATGAAGATCCCTTCATCTGTCTTTTTTACTTGTAAACCCAGAAAATAACACAATTCTCTCCCATCATACTCATTTGATATCTTGGCTGCGTTAGCTTTGCAAACCTCTCATAAAGTTTATCATTAGTAAAACTAAAAATGATATCATCAACATATATCTCAACTAACAACAAGTCCTTACCATGGTATTTATAAAATAAAGTCTTGTCAATTGTACCTCTTGTGAAACCACTTTTTAATAGAAATAGAGCAAGTGTTTCATACCAGGCCCTTGGAGCTTGTTTTAGTCCATAGACTGCTTTGTCTAGTTTATAGACATGATCATGATATTTTGAATCAATGAACCCTGGAGGTTGTTCAACATAAACTTCCTCTTCAAGTTCACCATTAAAAAATGCACTCTTCACATCCATTTGGAACACTTTAAATTTCATGTGAGCAACATAGGCTAGAAAGATTCTGATTTCCTCAAGCCTTGCAACTGGAGCAAAAGTCTCATGATAATCAATGTCTTCTTGCTGTGAATAGGGGTGAGTAAAAAAAAGTCAAACCAACCGAACCAGACCGGACCAAACCGACCAAATTGCCTTTTTCGGCTTTTTTGGCGGTTCGACTTGATCTAAGTTTGGTATGAATAAAAACCGTTATTTTACGGTTCGATCCGGTTTTCATCTCTAAACCGGACCGTTAAGGTCGAACCGAACCGTTTGAATATATATTAATATATTTATTATTATTATATACCATTTTTATGGATATATATAACTGTTAATTACTTAAGTTTATTTTATACTTTATATATTTATTTTATAATTAATATCTTCAAATTAGTATTTTACATGTAATATTAGTATTAAAATTTTAAAAAAATAATAAATTTTATATTTATCTATTTAATTAGGTTTCAAACCGTCATTGACCGGACCGAACCATTAAATCGCGGTCTGGTCTGGTTCAAAATTTCAAACGGTCCGGTCCGGTTTGATATTCTGTAAAACCGTTATATATGGTCATGTCCAATTTGATCGTAAAAAACCAACCAAACCGACCGTTGCACACCCCTAGCTGTGAATATTTCTTTACAACCAGTCTTGCTTTATTTCTCGTAATGATGCCCTCACTATCAGTTTTGTTTCTAAACACCCACTTTGTACCAACAACCGATCTGTTCTGTTGTCTTGGCACAAGAGTCCAGACTTTGTTCCTTTAAAATTCATTAAGCTCCTCTTGCATTGTTGTAACCCAGTAAACATCTTGAAGAGCTTCTTCCAATTTCTTTGGTTCAACTTGAGATAAAAAGAATGGTAGAGACATTCAATTTGAATGGCTCTTCTGGTTCTTACACCAGTATCATGATTTCCAATGATTAAGTCAGGTGTGTGCGACTTAGACCATTTTCTTGTAGATGGAAGTTGACTCCTTGAAGTAGAACTTCCCTTGATCCATGAACTCCCTAATATCTCTTTGACTTATACCACTATCATTTCCTGATGCTCCCCCTGAATCAGTATTTCCAGTGCTATCAGAATTTGTTCCATCAGTATTTGAGGAATTAGAGTCTGATGAATTATTTACTGATGGTCCTTGAGTTGAATCACTTGTAGTAGACTCTTGATGTGAAACATGTTGCTCCCTCTCAACATGTGCTTCAGTATTTGCAGAATTTTCACTGTCATGTGGATAATCAAAGTTTAGAGTGATATCTGGATTTAATGTATCAGGACTTGTCAGTATATCAGGATTTTACTGTTCAGCATATGGTACTTCATTTTCAAATCTTAACTCATCATGGTCATCTGCATCTTCCAGACCTGTGATTTTATTGTCATCAAAAGATACATGTATAAATTCCATGACTGTCTTTGTTATTAGATTATAAACTCTGAACGCTTTTGTAGACAATGGATATCCCACAAAAATGCCTTCATCGACTTTGAGATTAAATTTAATAAGTTGTTCTGGATGAGTCTTGAGAATAAAACACTTGCAGCCAAAAATGTGAAAGTACTTCAAATTTGTTTTCGTTCCCTTCACCATCTCAAATGGTGTTTTACCATGCTTGTTGATCAATGTTGCATTTTGTGTGAAGCAAGCAGTTTGCACAACCTCAACCCAGAAGTAGGTAGGCAATCTTGCTTCCTCTAGCATAGTTTTTGCAGCTCCCATGAGAGTTCTATTCTTTCTTTCAACAACACCATTTTGTTGTGGAGTTCAAGGAGCAGAAAATTCTTATTTTATCCCCTTGTATTTGCATAACTCTTCCATAGAACTGTTCTTGAATTCAGTTCCACTATCACTTCTAATGATATTCACTTTATATGTTGATCTTTCTTCCAGCTCTCTCACATGATCAAGAAGAATGGATGGAGATTCATCCTTGGTGTGCAGAAAGTACACCCATGTGTATCTTGTATATTCATCAACAATTATAAGTGCATACCTCTTCTTGGAAAATGACATTACATTTATGGCGCCCTCCAAACCTGGGTCAGAAGTTTGGGGTCCACAACACAAACACAATATATCAAACTGTATATGAAATATTAATTGCAATGACCCTGCTCTATGTAACCATGGATCACAACAGGTTAAAGTATGAAAACAAGCCATAACCTTAACTTTTATTACAACGTACCAAATCCCAACTAATTTAACTTACAACTGATAATAAAATTATTCTTACAATCTTACTATCTCACTACCGCCATAAGCTCCTGCTAGCTCGATCCAACTCAATCTGGAATCCTAGCTCGTACATTGAACTGGGAAACCTCGCTATCAACTGTATCCTTATTAACTGTAGAGTACATAAAAAAAATATTCGCAAGAGTGAGCTAACTAGCTCAGCAAGTCATAATAACGATAACTGAGGTTAAACAATGATCAAGGGATGTAATTCATATGAATCAAGTTTCTTTTTAACTAATCATTAGAATTGGATATTCATTTTAAATTTTAAAAACTAAGGTTAGGCTGCTGATCAGTCACGCACTAACCCCGAGCAAAGCACACAACACTGCTCTAACTACTGGATCCAAGACACACATTGGCCTAATTTGACCATCGATATGGTCTGACCACGAATCTGTTCCACACAAAGAAAACTATCCAATTCTAAAGCAGTTCAATATGATAAACAATAGAATTCAATAAAACCAGATCATAATCAATAGCAATAAAAAAACATTTGTATAAGAGCATGGTGAAAATTCATGAGTACCAAAAGGGTATGTCAAAGTATATAAAAGAAGTGGCCTCCAGCCTGTAGGATAATCGGGTATTAGATAAGTAATGTTTTTACAGGGTTTTAATATTTTGATGTCACAAGGTATGGTTGAGTATACAAGTTTCTGTGTGTTTAAACAATTTTGTTCCAGTGTTTGGTATATGATGGTTATATATTTGTGGAATAGTATCATATTTGTGTGGTTTAATATCTGGTAAATCAACAAGAAATGGTTCACAAAGAATAAGGCTTACGGCTCAAAGACCAAATGATGTAGCTCAGGTTCAAGGCTGAAGGATTCAAAGTATTTATAATATAAAACAGACCTATTTTGAATATTAACAATATGTCACAAGAGAATTAAGAAATATTTGCCATATATCTCGAGAAAGGTTTAGAAGTACTTGCCTCACAGGGCTTTACAACTGTTACTGATCAACTCTGAGCCGACTCTGCCGCTCAAGCTTTAACGTCCAACCACTAGACCACATTAGATTCGACTTCGACACTTAGGTTTTCTGTTGAAACTCTATTAAGTTCGTCGACTAACTACTAGGTCATCTCTAGTCCATCGTCCACTTTCAAGTTCCCGATTATAACCTACAGGGTCTGTCACACCCCCAACTAAAATAGCAAAATAATTATAGCTATTACATCATTTTAATGAGTATTACACAACCAAAATCCAAGATCTTACAGTTTAGGGTTTGGAACAGCCCAACACTACCAACTATTACATCTGATTACAAATACCGAGTCCTCACACAACTATTATCACTTATTCTACCTGAGCTCGAACATAAGCATCAGCATCACAGGTCTTACGGGCAGTCTGCTTGAATCTAACCATGGCTGCTAGCTGTAATATCAGGGTAAAGCAAGAAGTGAGCCAAAAGCTCAACAAGTGCTAACAATACAACGCAAAGCATAAATCGAGATATACCTTTAGGAATGACAATGGAATGACATAATCAATGATAATCGAGAGATAAAATTTATGTGAGTTGGCATCATTTTGCTTGCATCAAAACAAATTTTAAAACCATTCTTAATCAAAATCATTTTATGACGCTACGGATTACAGCCGGTGATCAGCCGCGAAGTAATCCCGAACCTCGCTGGGTTCTAAAACATTATTGGGAATCCCTAGGCAACTTTTAAGCCTAATATAAGTGTGGAAAGGACTCGCGTCTCAGTCCAGATCCACCATTCAAGAAAACATTTGTCCCCCTTTGGGACTGAAAAATCCACCTTTTATTCATTTTGAAAACTGATGCCGATTTATGACAAAATCTCTTTTGACTGAAATCATTTTTTTTTATCAGGGGATTATAGATCAACTTGAAACACTGGAAATATGACACTAAATCTCAGGGCCATGATCCACTAGACTTTACTATATTAGGGTAATCGAGAGATTTCCATAAACAAGAATTTTGACAAGGAAATTAAGCAAGACTACTGGATAATATGAAAGAGTAATGCCAAACTAGGCTTAAAGCAATGGTTGTAGACAAGGTATAGGTATTAGAACATCAAGAAGATAAGCATCACTGGTTCCAATAGGATAGAGGTGCTAAAATATAAAGGAAGTGATCATCAGCTCAAGATATAACAGGGTATCAAGCTTTAGGGTAAGGATAGGGTTATCAAACAATCATGAATGAATTTAAGAAAAGATTGGCTTTTAGGTATCAAGATAAAGTTTCTATCGAGGTTATTTCAAGAGTTGAATCAAAGCATCAGGGTGCAACATCAAGATTTCTCAGGGATCAATAGCATGATAATCAAAAGGATCAATAAGGTATTATAACACATCTCTATTTTATCATGGCATTAAACTATCATGAAAGACTTTTGAACTACTTGCAATACGTACTCGAGGGTTCATGGCATCTCTATGTAACTCAAAGATAAACAAAAGATACTCTTGATTTAAATATATCAAAATGACTCAGGATAATTGCATCGATATATATATGAACTGTTTACAGTAAATGCGAAGGTCAAGTTGAATCACTTGCCTTGAGATAGACTGGTCTGGTCTGACTGGTAGGAGCAACAACTGGAGCTTCACTCGACTTTTATGGCAAGTTTTCCCTCGTCTCGAGATCCTACATAAATAATAATAATCCTCATTATAATATATTCTTTCCATCTTAACCTATTTACAACCCGAAATTAAACATGGATGGCACTTAGGCCTATACACACTTAATTCATATCCACCATTTATATTTTCAAATGTACACACGTAGCCACATAATCACATATCGTATATTAATACCAAATAACATCATATACACCATAATGCCACACTAGGCTTGGATGATCTCGACTCACCACTTAAGTTACTTGGTCGCTAACTAAACGAAGTCTTCGAATTTGGGCTTCCTAACTCAATGTGCCTTTCCTAAATTATCCAAAACCTATTGACCCTCACTTGTGCCTTTTGTTCTACTGACCTTATACTATCTTACAACTATGGTGGTCGACCTAATACTCACTTCTAAGTGTCCTAAAACTATGTGATAAGTGAAAGTGCTCACTGGTGCAAATTTCAGAATGGTAACTAAGGTTTCTTGAGTGCATTAGACACTCTTAAACTACAAGTTTTTCTTCAAAATTTTTACACAAGACTCTCCTGACCTAAGGGCATCTCACAAGCTTGATGTGGCTCAAAGGCCTGGCTTGGGCCTTCTTGGGCCTAAGCTAAAAGTCCAAGGTACCCCTGTTTTTCTGGGCAGAAAATGCCCTGACTTGAATTAACTTGTGACACATGGTTCTAGCTCATATCCTATGAACTATGGTTGGAAAAACTTCTCTGACATACCCTCTAACTAAGGCCCAATTGGGCCTAATGAGGGCCTACCCATGACATGGCCAAATCTCCCTATTTCTAAGTTGCAACAAAACTGTCCCCTGCTGGACAGATTTTGTTATTCTACTTGTGCACCTAACCAAATGACATGCAAACCTCCAACCAACTCCTAAAACCTATTATATACTCCCCATACTAACTTCTGGTGGCTTGGGCCTCAAAGTGCACATCAATGACATGGTCAAAACTCACTCTAAACCTCAGGGTACTAAACTGATTTTTCTGCAGAAACTATAACTCTCATTTTCCAAGGTTTTGACTTGACAAACCCAATTATCAACAACTAAATACTTAAACCAAGACCTATACTTGGTATTCTACTGAACTAACTCCCTTTTTCTCAAAATAACCTTGGTGAGATCATCCTTACCTAAGGTGCAACTATGGCAAAACAAAAGAGACTACTCTTAACAAATCGCAAATCTTCATGCTTTTGAAACAACAAGATATATATTTTTATAAAAGATAACCACAAATTATTACCATGCAACAAGAAGCATAAATCAATATTATCACATTATTCCTACTGAAATTAAGGCTCACTAACAAAATCTTTTCCAAATGATAAAAATCTTACAACAAACTAAGAGAATTCCACATGCATGCATGCCTTCGGGTTTTTCAAACCAAAACAACATATTTTCTACATATATTCCATCTTAAAATTGACATGCAAGCCTAGAATAAGGTATACCTAGATGATCACTTAGCATGCAAGGAGTTTTATCAAATTTTCACCACAAAATTCAAGTCATTATCACATAAACATGCAAAAATTGAACAAAACAACAAGAATGATTTCAAGGACCATTCATTCGGCTCCCATATGGTCATGGCCGAATGAAATGGATGGAAATGTCCATTAAATCATCAAGAGTTTCCTTCTCAAGACTTGGCACTTATCCATTTATTGTAGTCCTCTCGAAAACAACCTTAAATCCATAAGAATCAAGATTGTATTTTGAGTTTCACTAAAACCTTTACATGCAACCCTTAAACTTAAACTTTCTACTCAAAACTCTTTGAAATATGAATGATCATGATATAGGAAGTAATATTTACTTGTATGGAAGGTGGAAACTTGAATGTGGAATGAAGAAAAGGGGAGGGGGTAGGTTTTCGGCTAAAAACCCGAGAGGAGAGGGGGAGGGCCGAGAGGAGAGGGAAGAGGGAGGAGAAGTGTGGAAATGGTGGAGTGAAAGTGGTGTGTTTGTCATGTTTACTTGGTTTTTATTTGCCCATAAGTGAGTGGATGAGAGAAATTACAATAGTAACCTTCCAATCTTAGTTAGGTAGATTTGCATGCAAGGACAAAATAGTAATGTGGCTAGAAAAATGAAAGTGAGTGGGGTTGGAATTGCCCTCCTTGCCCCTTGGTTGAATAGAAGAGAGTTTGCATGCAAGGGTAATCATGTAATTTGATAATTATTAAGCAACTAATTTCCAAAGATTTATTTTTATATAATAAAATACAAGTTCAAAAATTATAAAATTTATACCATAAAATAACTTGGATTTTTAGAGACTTTATAAAATCATTTTCAAAATTTTGTGAACAAAATGTCTTTTAAAAGAAAATTTTTCCAAAGCTTAGAATATTCCTTATAAATCAAAAATAAAGAAATTAAATAAATTCTTGCTTTGAAAAATCATATACTACCCAAAGCAAATTTATAATGCAGAAATTTTCACTCACACAAACGTACAAGCATTGAATATATTTTTATTTAACTTAATATTATTCACAAATAATATTACATAAAATGCCGGTCGTAACATCCTCTCCCCCTTAAGGGATTCTGTCCCCAGAATCTAAGAGAACAGATGAGGATACCGGGAACGCATATCAGACTCTAACTCCCAAGTCGACTCTTCGACCTTAGGGTTCCTCCAAAGTACTTTCACTAACTTTACTGATTTATTTCTAAGACTCTTTACTTGCCAGTCGAGTACTTTAACCGGTTGCTCCACAAATGACAGGTCTGCCTGAATTTCTACAGGTTCATATTCTATCACATGGCTAGCGTCAGGATTGTACTTCTTAAGCAACGACACATGGAACACATTATGCACATGCTGATACTGAGGTGGTAAGGCCAACTCGTAGGCCACCTTTCCTACTTGACTCAAAATCTCAAAAGGACCTACATATCTAGGTGCTAACTTTCCTTTCTTGCCAAATCTTATCAACCCTTTCCTAGGTGACACTTTTAGCAACACAGCTTCGCCAATTTGGAATTGAACATCCTTACGCGCTGGATCCGCATACTTCCTCTGTCTATCTTGAGCAGCAAGCAACCTTTTCTGAATTAACTTGACTGAGTCATGCAACTGTTGTACCAATTCTGAGCCGAGAATTCTTCCTTCTCCTACTTCATCCCAACTTGTTGGTGATCTACATTTTCGGCCGTACAAAGCTTCATATGGTGGCATGCCGATACTGGAATGATAGCTGTTGTTATATGAAAATTCAATTAATGGTAGGTGGTCGTCCCAACTTCCAGCAAAATCGATTGCACAACTGCGCAACATGTCTTCAATTGTTTGAATTGTTCTTTCACTCTGGCCATCAGTCTGCGGGTGATACGCCGTGCTCATATTCAACTTCGTGCCAAGACATTCCTGGAATTGCTTCCAGAATCTTGAGTTAAATCGGGGATCTCTGTCTGAAACTATTGATACAGGTACCCCATGCCTTAATACGATTTCGTGCACATACAGATGAACCAACTTGTCCAGTGACGACTTCTCATTTATTGGAAGGAAATGCGCCGACTTCGTAAGACGATCAATTATAACCCATATTGCGTCATGTCCGGATTTTGTTCGCGGTAGTCCTACTATAAAGTCCATAGCGATATTTTCCCATTTCCATTCTGGAATCTTCAGGGGCTGAATTAATCCGCTTGGTCGTTGATGTTCTGCCTTTACTTTCTGACAAGTATAGCACTTCGCAACCCATTCTGCCACGTCTCGCTTCATATTTGGCCACCAAAAGTTCTTCTTTAAGTCTTGATACATCTTGGTGCTTCCCGGGTGGATTGAAAATTTCGAATGGTGGGCTTCATGGAGGATCTTATTCTTTAATTCAGGTACATGAGGAATCCATATTCTGGATGAAAACCTTAGTATTCCTTGCTCATCCCTTTTAGTATTAATCTCTTCTCCAGATAACTGATTTTTCTCTTTTTCCATTACTTCCTCTTGATACTTCTTTATCTTTTCCAGTAGTGTTGGCTGAAAGGTCATTGCATGACAAACTTCTTTGACTTTCCCATAAGCACAAAGTTCCAATTCAAATTTTCCGATTTCTTCGGATAACTCTTTTGATGTTATCATTATATTCAATCTTTCCTTCCGACTCAGCGCATCGGCCACTACGTTCGCCTTTCCAGGATGGTAATTTATCGAACAGTCATAGTCCTTAATCAATTCCAGCCATCTCCTCTGCCTCATATTGAGCTCTTTCTGAGTAAAAATGTATTTTAAACTCTTGTGATCCGTGTAGATTTCACACTTTTCTCCATAGAGATAGTGTCTCCAAATCTTGAGTGCGAACACTATGGCGGCTAGTTCCAAGTCATGCGTCGGATACTTTAACTCGTGCGGCTTCAACTGTCTTGACGCATATGCTATTACCTTACTGTGTTGCATCAACACACAACCCAAACCCTTATGTGAAGCGTCGCTGAATATTACAAAATTCCCTTGATCATCGGGAAGTACCAACACCGGAGCTGTTACCAACTTCTGTTTTAACCCTTGAAAGCTATTTTCACATTCTGCACTCCATTCAAACTTTTGATTCTTTCTGGTTAACTTGGTCAATGGTGTGGCGATCTTCGAGAAATCCTTGACGAATCTTCTATAGTATCCGGCCAATCCTAGAAAACTTCGCACTTCCGTAGGAGTCCTTGGCCTCTCCCAACTCATAACTGCCTCAATCTTCGCCGGATCCACTTTAATTCCATCATTTCCAATAACATGCCCCAAAAATTGAACTTCCTTTAACCAAAACTCACATTTGGTAAACTTGGCATACAACTTCTCTTGTCGGAGTATCTCCAATGCTATCCAGAGGTGCTGCATATGTTCTTCTTCCGATTTAGAATAAATAAGGATGTCATCAATAAATACCACGACAAATTTATCCAAATACTTCTTAAATACTCGATTCATCAGATCCATGAATGCGGCCGGAGCGTTGGTCAATCCAAACGGCATTACTAGGAATTCATAATGCCCATATCTGGTCCTAAATGCGGTCTTGGGAATATCTTCTTCCTTGATCTTTAATTGATGGTATCCCGATCTCAAGTCAATCTTCGAAAAACATTTTGCTCCCTTTAACTGATCAAAAAGGTCATCTATCCTTGGTAGCGGGTAGCGGTTCTTGATCGTTACTTTATTCAACTCCCGGTAATCTATGCATAGACGCATACTCCCATCTTTCTTCTTCACAAAGAGAACAGGTGCTCCCCATGGCGACGTACTTGGTCGTATCACTCCCTTATCCAATAATTCTTGTAGCTGGCTCGCCAACTCTTTCATTTCTGCTGGTGCCATCCTATACGGAGCCTTTGAAACTGGTTCCGTGCCTGGAGCAAGGTTGATCTCGAACTCAATTTGTCGATCTGGTGGTAAGCCTGGTAGTTCGTCGGGAAACACATCGGGGAACTCATTAACTACAGGAATATCTTCCATGCTGGGGCTGCCTCTCTCTGAATCCACTACATATGCTAGGAACGACTCACAACCTTTTCTAAGTAACTTCTTAGCCTGAATAATTGTAAGAAATAGTCGCTCTTGCCTCTGTCCCTTAAATACTACCTTCTCTCCACTCTTCGTCTTTAAATACACTCTCTTGGTCTTACAATTTATCTGAGCGCTATTCTCTCCTAACCAATCCATTCCTAAAATTATATCAAACTCTCCCAGCTTGAAGAGTATCAAGTCGGCCGAGAACTTATATCCCGAAATATCAATCTCACATTTTGGACAAAATTGATTCACAGGAATCTTCTCTTGGTTCGCAATTACCACATTTACTACCTCACTCATAACCGTTTTATCACATTGGATCTTATCAACAAAAGATTCTGATATGAAAGATCTTGTGGCTCCCGAATCAATCAATACTTTGGCTTTGACATTATTGAGTAAAAGTGTACCTGCTATCACCTCAGAATTCTGAACAGCATCTTTCATCTTTAGATCAAATGTCCTTGCTGTTGCTTGCGGGGTTGGTGCGGGTGGTGGAGGTAATGCCAATACCTCAGCTGGCACGCTTGCACTGGTACTTGCCACGTTCATCAGAGCTCTGACTGGTCCTGTTGCCTTACACTCCCTAGCCATGTGTCCAGTCTTCCCACATTTGTAGCACGTAACTCCTGGCTTCGGCATCTTGCACTCATTTGCCAAATGTCCCTTCTGATTGCACCTATAACAGGTCATACTCAGCTTATTGCATACTCCGGGGTGCCTTCTTCCACAGTGCTTGCATTCTGGCCTCTGGAACCTGTTTTCTCCAACTTGCCCTTGGCTTGCCTGATTGTTCCCTTTTGATTCTTGCCTTTTGCCCAAATTTCCTTTCCTTTGAAAATTTCCGCCCTTCTGGAAACCAATCCTCTTTACATTCCGATCTTGCGAACTTCCAGCTTCAGACTTTTCTCCATAAAATGGAACCTTCCTCTTCTTGTTATCCCTCTCTTTCCTTGACTGCATCCCATTATTCTCAATCAGAGCAGCTTTCTGTACTACTCCCGCATAAGTTTCAAGCTCAAACATAGCCACCCTATCTCTGATCCAAGGCTCCAATCCTTGCTGAAATTTCTTTGCTTTTTCTTCCTCAGTGCTGGTATACTTTGTCACAAACCTTGACAACTCAGTGAACTTCTTCTCATATTCCAGTACAGTCATGTTCCCTTGTTTTAACTCAAGAAATTTTAGCTCCATCTGATTCTGCATGTACTTAGGGTAATACTTGTCCAGAAATAACTTCTTAAATCTCTCCCAAGAAATCTGCTGAGTGACTTCCATAGCTTTTACTGATTCCCACCAATAAATGACTTCTCCCTTCAAGAAGTAAGTGGCATACAGCGTCTTCTGATCGTCTCCTAACTGTACCAACTCAAAAGCCCTTTCCATCTCCTTGATCCATGTGTTTGCTATCACTGGATCAGTGGTATCATGAAATACAGGTGGATTCACACTCTGAAAAGCCTTGAAAGTGACAATTTGTCTTGGTGGTACTGGTGGTTCAGGTGGTTGATATGGCTCACGGTTATCTTGGTTTTCAATTCGTTGTTGAAGAGTTAGTTGTTGTTGAGCTATAGCATTGGTTTGCTGTTGCAAGGTTTCCAGTAGTTGAAGAATGTTTGGGTCTGTGGTGAAGGTGGTTGTTGGGTTCTTCTTTTTGGGAGGCATGATCCTGAAATAAGAGTTGTGTCATAACAAATATGAATGATAAAATGATTCGAGGGTATCGCATGGCATTCGCATTTACATATGGGGTCAAGTTTCCAAATTAAGCAGATATGATGATAAAAACATAAAATAACAGTTGAGAGCAGATGGAACAATAGCACATAATTATTGAAATTTTAAAGGTCACAGTACATAGGATTGGGACATAGTCTGATTCTAGAAATAACAGGCTTATTTAAAGGAAAGACGGAAACAACTGGGGATTCCATAGAGTTTGATAGTACAACAACATGAAAGGTAAATGGAAAGAACTAAGGCTCCACTCCATCTGAACGGGGCTTGGTAGTCTTTTCCTCTCGAAGCGTCTTCACAATGCTCTGGAGCTCATCCGCCACCATCTGAATGACATACTGGCTGGTACGGTCCCGGTGCGCTGGCATCTCCTCAAGCTTAGTGTTGACGTACCCAACCAAGGTCTCAAGTCTCGCAATCATCTGCTCCTTGGGCTTCCCTTCGTAGTTTCGGCTGTCCGGATACACGTTCTTCAGTCGGTCTATCAGTCGGTCGTACTTGCCCTGAAGCATGTCGAACTCGCGCCTCAACTCAGCATACACGGAGAAAGCAATAGTGTCGTCCGACCCAGAGGATGACGAGGAATGCGCCCTTTGCTGACAACCAATAAGAGGAGTATTAATAATAATTTACTTTACCTTCTCTCTCGCGTAATATCTATAACCTACACACAAATCCTATAACCTATTTGGGCTGTCCAGGGACTCTAAACCGTAGCTCTGATACCAAAACCTGTCACACCCCCAACTTAAATAGCAAAATAATTATAGCTATTACATCATTTTAATGAGTATTACACAACCAAAATCCAAGATCTTACAGTTTAGGGTTTGGAACAGCCCAACACTACCAACTATTACATCTGATTACAAATACCGAGTCCTCACACAACTATTATTACTTATTCTACCTGAGCTCGAACATAAGCATCAGCATCACAGGTCTTACGGGCAGTCTGCTTGAATCTAACCATGGCTGCTAGCTGTAATATCAGGGTAAAGCAAGAAGTGAGCCAAAAGCTCAACAAGTGCTAACAATACAACGCAAAGCATAAATCGAGATATACCTTTAGGAATGACAATGGAATGACATAATCAATGATAATCGAGAGATAAAACTTATGTGAGTTGGCATCATTTTGCTTGCATCAAAACAAATTTTAAAACCATTCTTAATCAAAATCATTTTATGACGCTACGGATTACAGCCGGTGATCAGCCGCGAAGTAATCCCGAACCTCGCTGGGTTCTAAAACATTATTGGGAATCCCTAGGCAACTTTTAAGCCTAATATAAGTGTGGAAAGGACTCGCGTCTCAGTCCAGATCCACCATTCAAGAAAACATTTGTCCCCCTTTGGGACTGAAAAATCCACCTTTTATTCATTTTGAAAACTGATGCCGATTTATGACAAAATCTCTTTTGACTGAAATCATTTTTTTTTATCAGGGGATTATAGATCAACTTGAAACACTGGAAATATGACACTAAATCTCAGGGCCATGATCCACTAGACTTTACTATATTAGGGTAATCGAGAGATTTCCATAAACAAGAATTTTGACAAGGAAATTAAGCAAGGACTACTGGATAATATGAAAGAGTAATGCCAAACTAGGCTTAAAGCAATGGTTGTAGACAAGGTATAGGTATTAGAACATCAAGAAGATAAGCATCACTGGTTCCAATAGGATAGAGGTGCTAAAATATAAAGGAAGTGATCATCAGCTCAAGATATAACAGGGTATCAAGCTTTAGGGTAAGGATAGGGTTATCAAACAATCATGAATGAATTTAAGAAAAGATTGGCTTTTAGGTATCAAGATAAAGTTTCTATCGAGGTTATTTCAAGAGTTGAATCAAAGCATCAGGGTGCAACATCAAGATTTCTCAGGGATCAATAGCATGATAATCAAAAGGATCAATAAGGTATTATAACACATCTCTATTTTATCATGGCATTAAACTATCATGAAAGACTTTTGAACTACTTGCAATACGTACTCGAGGGTTCATGGCATCTCTATGTAACTCAAAGATAAACAAAAGATACTCTTGATTTAAATATATCAAAATGACTCAGGATAATTGCATCGATATATATATGAACTGTTTACAGTAAATGCGAAGGTCAAGTTGAATCACTTGCCTTGAGATAGACTGGTCTGGTCTGACTGGTAGGAGCAACAACTGGAGCTTCACTCGACTTTTATGGCAAGTTTTCCCTCGTCTCGAGATCCTACATAAATAATAATAATCCTCATTATAATATATTCTTTCCATCTTAACCTATTTACAACCCGAAATTAAACATGGATGGCACTTAGGCCTATACACACTTAATTCATATCCACCATTTATATTTTCAAATGTACACACGTAGCCACATAATCACATATCGTATATTAATACCAAATAACATCATATACACCATAATGCCACACTAGGCTTGGATGATCTCGACTCACCAATTAAGTTACTTGGTCGCTAACTAAACGAAGTCTTCGAATTTGGGCTTCCTAACTCAATGTGCCTTTCCTAAATTATCCAAAACCTATTGACCCTCACTTGTGCCTTTTGTTCTACTGACCTTATACTATCTTACAACTATGGTGGTCGACCTAATACTCACTTCTAAGTGTCCTAAAACTATGTGATAAGTGAAAGTGCTCACTGGTGCAAATTTCAGAATGGTAACTAAGGTTTCTTGAGTGCATTAGACACTCTTAAACTACAAGTTTTTCTTCAAAATTTTTACACAAGACTCTCCTGACCTAAGGGCATCTCACAAGCTTGATGTGGCTCAAAGGCCTGGCTTGGGCCTTCTTGGGCCTAAGCTAAAAGTCCAAGGTACCCCTAGTTTTTCTGGGCAGAAAATGCCCTGACTTGAATTAACTTGTGACACATGGTTCTAGCTCATATCCTATGAACTATGGTTGGAAAAACTTCTCTGACATACCCTCTAACTAAGGCCCAATTGGGCCTAATGAGGGCCTACCCATGACATGGCCAAATCTCCCTATTTCTAAGTTGCAACAAAACTGTCCCCTGCTGGACAGATTTTGTTATTCTACTTGTGCACCTAACCAAATGACATGCAAACCTCCAACCAACTCCTAAAACCTATTATATACTCCCCATACTAACTTCTGGTGGCTTGGGCCTCAAAGTGCACATCAATGACATGGTCAAAACTCACTCTAAACCTCAGGATACTAAACTGATTTTTCTGCAGAAACTATAACTCTCATTTTCCAAGGTTTTGACTTAACAAACCCAATTATCAACAACTAAATACTTAAACCAAGACCTATACTTGGTATTCTACTGAACTAACTCCCTTTTTCTCAAAATAACCTTGGTGAGATCATCCTTACCTAAGGTGCAACTATGGCAAAACAAAAGAGACTACTCTTAACAAATCGCAAATCTTCATGCTTTTGAAACAACAAGATATATATTTTTATAAAAGATAACCACAAATTATTACCATGCAACAAGAAGCATAAATCAATATTATCACATTATTCCTACTGAAATTAAGGCTCACTAACAAAATCTTTTCCAAATGATAAAAATCTTACAACAAACTAAGAGAATTCCACATGCATGCATGCCATCGGGTTTTTTCAAACCAAAACAACATATTTTCTACATATATTCCATCTTAAAATTAACATGCAAGCCTAGCATAAGGTATACCTAGATGATCACTTAGCATGCAAGGAGTTTTATCAAATTTTCACCACAAAATTCAAGTCATTATCACATAAACATGCAAAAATTGAACAAAACAACAAGAATGATTTCAAGGACCATTCATTCGGCTCCCATATGGTCATGGCCGAATGAAATGGATGGAAATGGCCATTAAATCATCAAGAGTTTCCTTCTCAAGACTTGGCACTTATCCATTTATTGTAGTCCTCTCGAAAACAACCTTAAATCCATAAGAATCAAGATTGTATTTTGAGTTTCACTAAAACCTTTACATGCAACCCTTAAACTTAAACTTTCTACTCAAAACTCTTTGAAATATGAATGATCATGATATAGGAAGTAATATTTACTTGTATGGAAGGTGGAAACTTGAATGTGGAATGAAGAAAAGGGGAGGGGGTAGGTTTTCGGCTAAAAACCCGAGAGGAGAGGGGGAGGGCCGAGAGGAGAGGGAGGAGGGAGGAGAAGTGTGGAAATGGTGGAGTGAAAGTGGTGTGTTTGTCATGTTTACTTGGTTTTTATTTGCCCATAAGTGAGTGGATGAGAGAAATTACAATAGTAACCTTCCAATCTTAGTTAGGTAGATTTGCATGCAAGGACAAAATAGTAATGTGGCTAGAAAAATGAAAGTGAGTGGGGTTGGAATTGCCCTCCTTGCCCCTTGGTTGAATAGAAGAGAGTTTGCATGCAAGGGTAATCATGTAATTTGATAATTATTAAGCAACTAATTTCCAAAGATTTATTTTTATATAATAAAATACAAGTTCAAAAATTATAAAATTTATACCATAAAATAACTTGGATTTTTAGAGACTTTATAAAATCATTTTCAAAATTTTGTGAACAAAATGTCTTTTAAAAGAAAATTTTTCCAAAGCTTAGAATATTCCTTATAAATCAAAAATAAAGAAATTAAATAAATTCTTGCTTTGAAAAATCATATACTACCCAAAGCAAATTTATAATGCAGAAATTTTCACTCACACAAACGTACAAGCATTGAATATATTTTTATTTAACTTAATATTATTCACAAATAATATTACATAAAATGCCGGTCGTAACAGGGTCGAAATACCCTACGTTAGACGTCTAGATATGCTTGACATATCCTCAATACTAATTCTTACCCAACGATACTCAAACTCGACTTGTAATTATATGGATTATTATAATATAACAACACACCCAACAGTCAGGGTTCACATTCTCGAGAAATCGGTTTGGTATTCGTTTTCTGAAAATACGTATACTTGTAATTTTACAAAATCAGGGTTATGGATTTTAGCAAATTATTTCATCACATCGTGCAATCAAGTTTCATATAGAACACATAGATCTATATAACCATTCGACTTCCCGATAATCGTTGGATACGCTCCCGTATTTTCGTAGGTAAATTTCCCGGAAATCGGGCAGCGTCTCCTCTGTTTATCGGACTACCCGTCGATACATCAATCGACGTCAAACCAACAACAATCAAATTCACAACAACCACAATTCCAACCACCAATTCAATCCAACCATCAATTCAATCACAATTCGTTAACTAAATTACGTACTCGACTTTAATATAAAATCAAATTCTCGTTTTAAAGATAATTTCAAGAACTAATTTATTTATTTTAAAATATTAGGACTCAGAATAAACATCACAGTCCACCGTCGGCTCACCGAGGCTTATCGCCGATGGCGGTACAATTTATTGGTGCTCGATATAGTACAGGTTTCCAAATAAATTACACCGATTTATTCGATTAAAGCCAATTGCATGGAATTATTTACATCACGAATTGTATTCATAACTTCCTGTAATAAATAAAATAATACGCATTAATCCAACTCAATCGAACCAAACGCAGTCAACGAAACAAGGCAGGGGCAACACGCGCCACGCGCCACCACAAAACCGCAACAACAAACTTAACCGGAATATACAGATAAACACATATGCGTGAGCATATATATATAACATACCAAGGACCACACCTGAATTTAGAACCCAGGCGATAAATGATCGGAAAAAGAAAGAAAGGAGACGACAATCGCGGCCGAAGAAGACAGAAGCAAGGCGGCCAGAAGGAATCGCAACCAATCCCTACCCTCCTCGCGGCTGATACATACACATACATATATATATATATATGTTCATGTGTATGTCAACCAAGCAGAGGCTGGGCAAAGAAATTACAAGCAAAGGAACAGCCGGTGTGTAGCCAGAATTAGGAGGCGGTGAACAACCAAAACAGAGAGGAGTAAAAATACAGGGATAAGGGGTTATATCTGTTTGTGGTTTCTTTTCTTTTTTTTTTCTATTTATTTCTCAGCTGTACAAATCAATGCAGTACACATGACAGTACAATTAGTAGTACAATTTCTGTGATTCTAACGCGTATATTATTGGATAATTACGAAGATTCTGAGACCCGGTTTATCTCGAAATTTGAAACTAACGGACAAAGGTGCATGCGAAACAATTTTAGAAAATTATGAAAATAATCTTAAAATGTCATAAATATCCCGAAGTTTACAAAAACATAAATTTCGAGATTTTAAAATAATTTCTGAAACACAATTTATACCCGCTTTAATCCCTAAAAACGAAACAGCGCGCGGGTAAAACTAATCCCAAAAATTTTCAAAATAATTTTAAAATTCTCAAAATATTCCAAACTTAAATAACTATGAGTTTCATAATTTTTGAAGAATTCTAGAATTAAATATGGATTTTACAAATAAAAGTAATCAGAAAATCATTTAAAGATAAATAATTAATAAAAGATTGATTTCTCAATTTTATAAAATCCTAAAAATAATTATTGTAATTATAAAGTCATAAAAACAATTTTAGAAACATTCCAAGTATTTACGCAAATAAATTTGTACCAAATCCATTTTTTTGAAAATGAAAATAATTCAATACGACTCCATAATTAATCACACGAACAACCCGGTATATTATAAATCATACATCAATAATCAAACAACACATAGCGGTCAAGACCAATATACATATTTTATTTTATTTTTTTAATAATTTCCATAATTACATAATTAAATAATTCAAAAATACACGAGTCGTTATATCCTTCCCCCCTTAAAAAGATTCTGTCCTCAAAATCTGGTCTAACTAAACGAGTGAGAATATTTATCAAGCATATCTGATCCTAATTTCCAAGCAGACTTTTCTACTCGAGGGTTTTAAATGTACTTACTATGGATATATTCTCTTTTTCAAGAACTCGCTTTTAACTATCAAGAATTTGGATCGATCATTATGTGCAGAACAAATTTGGACAAGAGCCCATTGGCTCTTTATCAATCACTTAATTCAAATCAGATATTTATCGCTTTCACTATAACAGGCCAAACATATTACATGTACACATTGTTGTGACGATAACATTAACTCATGAACAACTTTATCTCTATTTATCGATAACTCGAATGGTTTACTAATTTAGGCTTAACTTCTCCCTTCCACTCAGACTTATCCAATCACTTTCAATATGAAACTTTACTGACACTACTGGTCCTATTTTTATATTCATACTCTCTCTCGATACACTTTCGCCCTCTTTCTTTGTCTACTCTGAGCTGCTTCAATCAATATCACTATGCTCTTGGTGTGCTGATTTAACTTAGAATTTGACCGCTTTCTTTCTCCTACTTTATTTTAATCGAAATGGGGACCTACACTTGCGTTCACATGAAGCTTGGTAAAGTGGTATTTCAAAGCTGACATTGTTGATAAATGATCATTCCAGTATTTCCTTAAAACTCAACCTCTCAACATATCTTACATTCCCTGAATCACCTCCGTACTTAGACTCTCCGTTTGAAGATGATATGCGGTGCTCATTTCAGCTTTAGCTTCTCAATCATTTAAACATCTTCTATTTGTTTCTATCCGTTAAAGTTGAAAAGTAATCCCATATATTCACCTATTATCACTTTTAGGTATTCGAACTTCATATTCCCCCGCTTTCCCATTCGTTATTAACTCCTTTGTGGTCTTAATTACATACAATCCCTTTTTCTGCACAAGGCATCTGTTACCATTTGGATTTGTTTTCTGATATGTTCTCAGGTCGGATCTTAAGTTAATCCTCGAGGTATAATGTATTTCTTGAATTAGGTCTCGTAAGTATTCAATTCTTTATAGGGTCTCACTTCTTCTTATTCGTTATTTTATTGAACTCCCGCTAATCAATACATAATCTCATAATTTTATTCCTTTTCTTCATGGACATCACTGGTACCCTTCACGATTCACCTCTTGTAAAACCACTCCCTAGGTCTGCCTTATCCACTAGGCCTCTAATACTTCGCCTTAATTCTTTGACATATCCAACACTTCCTAATCCATCTTGAAATTTCTTTCTTATACCTGGTTATCACTATTTAAATTTTCGTATATCTTGGCAGTTCTTCAATAAATTAAATACTTTGTATTATGAATTCCCTGTGGGATCTCACTTCTTAGTTCTTCTACTTGTAGCATCCAAGTGCTGGAAGAAAACCTGGGGGTATCGTGATCGTTCACCTGGGCGTATAAATTTCATCTTACTAACTGCTAACATCGTGATTCATTATCTTCTCTTAACATCTCCTTATCTTTCCCTTAACAACTTTGACTGAAAGGTCATATTATCTATCTGTGCTCTTTTTGGATTATAAACTCTGACTTCCAATTCTAACTTTTGAAATTCCATAGATAATTCTTCTAGTACAGTTCCTGTGTTTACTTTCTTTTTTTACTTATCATTTGCCACTACATTTGCTTTTCCTTGTAAATATATACTTCAAAATCTTATGGTCCGTATAGATTTTACACCTTTCTCCATACATATCATGTTTTCCAATCTTTCACAACAGATATTATTACTGTCAGTCCCAATTATGAGTAGGATACTTCTGCTCATAAGGTTTCGGTTGTCTGGGTGCATATACAATAACTTTATTGTGCTGTATCAACACACTTCCTACTTCCTTATGAGAAGCATCACTATAAACTACCAAATCACTTTAATACTTTCAAAATGATAAAGCAGGGGTTGTAACCATTCTTTCATTTAACTCCGCAAAACTTTCTTCACACTTTCCCATTTTATCTAAGCTTCTCGCTATTCCTGGTAAGCTTCATCAAAGGCGTTGCAACTTTTAAGAAATCTTGAACCAATTTTCAATAATAATCAGTCCAGGGTAAAACTTCTTACTTTTGTTGGTGCTTTTGGCCTTCCTTTATTCATGGTTACTTTAATTTCTACTAGATCTCTTTTGATCTTCTCCACATTGACTACTTATGCTAAGAACTATATTTCACACAACTTCTTTCTTCTCCAACTTCTCAGTTATCATTAAATGATTTGCATGGTCCTCCGTTGACTTTAAGTATTACACTACAGCTTATCCTGATATTCCTTAAAGATTCTATCTATCAAGTTCAAGTATTACTGGTATATTGGTTAATCCAAATGACAATACGAGAACAGTACTTAGTTCTGAAAATTATCTTTGATATATTCATAGGTCAAATCTTCAATTGGTGAAATACCAAGTCTGAAATCAGTCTTATAAAAGTACTTTGCTTCCTTTGTCAGATCAAACAAATCGTTGGGTCAAGGTAACAGATACTTGCTCTTGATAGTAAACTAGTTGAGGTTTCGCTAGTCGACGCATAACCTCATACTTCCATCTTTCTTATTAGTAATTAATACCGGTGCACCTTATGGGGTACACTAGGTCTAATTGCTCCTTTTTCTAACGTCTCTTACATCTGCTTTAATAATTTCCTCCTTATAACTGATGCCATTTATGTAAGGCCTTGGTCACTGGCTTCGTCTCAGGTGCTACGTCAATCGCGAGCTTCATTTCTCTATCTGGAGGAAATGTTGATAACTTATTTGGAAACATATCTTGAAACTCTTTAATTGCTGTAAAATCTTCAATTTTGTTTGCCTCTAACTTTTATTTATCTCATAATTACCATAATACTCACATCTTGGTCATCGTAATCATTGTTAACCAATTCTTTACCTTCTTTTTTTCTTTATGCCTTATCATATTCTCATTTAACGTCTTCAGGACTATCTCTTCCATCATGACT